>NC_138064.1:38236224-38409495 GCF_964194185.1 Rhinolophus hipposideros
GATATGCAACCAAATTTCATAGCGTGGATAGTTATATTATTTGGGGCTATTAGGATTGCATTAAGAATGGTCAACTCTAGGTAATTTTTTGAAATGGGCCAACAGCAATGTAGTAGAAATATACTGAATTAAGGTCAGAAGTCCTGACCCTCTAATTAAGGAGCTCTGTGATCTTAGAAGTAGCATGTTAAAACTACCTAAAAGCACTGTAAGCTGGATCAACAAAAGTGCAATGTGAGATTTTCCAGTCAAGATGGTGGAGTAGGTAAATGCAGTACTCACCTCCCCTCAGGGCCACATCAATTATAACTACATGACAGAACAACCATTATTGAGAATCACCTGAAGTCTAGCTGAACTGAAGCTCTACAACTACAGACATACAAAAAAAGCCACCACGAGACTGGTAGGAGGCACAGAAAGTAGTAGGAATGGGCAGGTCCCACATCAGCATGTGACCATTAAAAATAAGGAGGGATATCTCGGCTGCAGAGGTCCCCTACCACCACCTGAAGGAGAGAGGGATCCCAGCCCCACACCAGCCTCCCCAGCCCAGGGTTTCAGTGCCAGGAAAAGAAGTCCTCATAACTTTTGGCTGTGAAAACCAGAGGAGATTGTGATTGGGTGAGACTAGGGCAGTTGTAGTCGTAGGTGCTCCTATTAAGGGGACTGCACACCAACTTACCCATTGACAGACTTGCTCACTCTGAGCTCCAGTGCTGGGGCAACAACTTGAAAGACACCAGGGATATACATATGGGGAAGAACTGAGCTGTCTGGCTTCACGGCCAGGGCTAGAGGGTCATTTTTCTCCCAGACAGAGGAGCAGGCAGAAGCCATTCTTTCTTTGTTGAGCCTTCCCCCTCCCTGCGTGCAGATGCAGGCAGATGTCATATTTGAGTCTCCATTAAACTGACTATCACCTTTCATCTGCTCCCCCCCTCCCCCCAGTTATTCCATGAGATCTTGCTCCACCTAACTTTCAGGCACATAGCCACTTCCAGTGGCTTTCACATATAAATGGCTTGCCTTGGTTCAAGCTGTGGACTTTCCTAAAATCTCTCAAAGGGTCACAAAACCCAAACAAGCAGCATCTGGCTTTGGCATGTCCTGTACCTCTGGCTGAGTAGCCCTAAGCCGAGCACTAGCAATAGCCAGCTTTCGTTTGTGGCGTGACCTCTTGAGGCACCTCCAAAAACAACGTAGGTGGCGCCCATCTCTGGATTGTTTTGTGACTTATGCCAGGTGGCCCTGGGCAGGGCAACTGGCTGAACTTGGCCAGCAGAGTGTTCCCTTACAGGAGACCCTGGGGCTGGCAGGCCCAGTGGCCAGCTTCAGTATGGGCCGGAGTGTCACCCGGCCACCTGCAAGGATGACATATCCACAGGGCAGACTGGGCAGGAACCAGAGTCCTGCTAAAGTGAACCTTGCTCTGTAGGGTCAGCTCTTACACCACAACTCTTTCATTACAGTCACAGCCAGCCCTCACAACAAATTAGCCTGAGGGTCTCTCCCTCCCATGGGCATGCAAATAATAATCAAGGCTCAAGTACAGCAGGAGGGCACACACAACCCAGACAAGGTATACATCTGGAGCACCTGATTCTGGTGACCAGGGAGACTGCACTACTGGGTCCCCTTGGATACCTACTACATAAGGCTACTTTACTAAGACCAGGAGGCATAGCAGCCCTACCTAATACATAGAAACAAATACAGAGAAGCAGCAAAAGGGGAGAAATGAAACATGTCGTAAATAAAAGAACAGAACAAAGTTCCAGAAAAAGGACTAAGCAAAATGAAGAGAAGCAATCTACCAGATGCTGAGTTCCAAACACTGATTAAAAGGATGCTCAGTAATCCTGGGGAGAACTTCAACAGAGAGATGGAAAACATAAAGATGGAGATAGAAAACATAAAAAAAGTACCAGTCAGAAATAAAGAATACAATAATGAAATGAAGACTACATTAGAGGGAATCAACAGTAGATTAGATAAAGCAGATGATCAAATCAGTGATTTAGAAGATAACGTAGCAGAAAACACCCAAACAAAAAGAAAAAAGAATTAAAAAAAATAAGGATAGTTTAAGAGACTTCTTGGGCAACATCAAGTGTAACAACATTCACATCGTATGGGTACCAGAAGGAGAAGAGAGAGAGCAAGAAATCAAAAGCCTATTTGAAGATATAATGATGGAAAATTTCCCTAACCAGGCAAAAGAAATAAATATACAAGCCCAGAAAGCATAGAGAGTCCCAAACAAGATGAACCCCAAAAGGCCCACACCAAAACACATCACAATTAAAATGCCAAAGCTTAAAGTCAGAATCTTAAATGCAGCAAGAAAAAAAGCAATTACCTACAAGGGAGGTCCCATAAGAAAATCAGCTGATTTCTTAACAGAAACTTTGCAAACCAGAAAATATCGGGAAAAAATATTCAAAGTGATGAAGAGCAAGGAACTACAACCAAGATTACCCTACCCAGCAAAGCTATCACTTAGAATTGAAGGACAGATAAAGAGCTTCCCAGACAAGAAAAAACTGGAGAAGTTCCCCGCCACCAAACCGGTATTACAGGAAATGTTAAAGGGAGAAGAAGAAGGAGAAGGAGAAAAAGAAGAACAAGAAGAACAAGAACATGAAGAAAAGAACAAGAAGAGGAAGAAGAAGGAGGAGGAGGAGGAAAGATATGAATAATAAAATGGCAATAACTGCATATCTATCAACAATTACTTTCAATGGAAATGGATTAAATTCTCCAATCAAAAGATGGGGGGCTGCCTACAAAAGACTCACTTTGGATCTAAAGACAAACACAGACTGAAAGTAAAGGGGTGGAAAAAAATATTTCATGAAAATGGAAAGAAACAACAACAAAAATCTGGAGTAGCAATACTTACACCAGACGAAACAAACTTAAAAAAAATGATAATAAAAAAAAGACAAAGAAGGACCTAGTAATCCCATTTCTGGTATTTATTCGAGCAAACTGAAAATGCTACTGTGAGGGGACAAGTGCAGCCATATGTTCATTGCAGCATTATTTACAATAGCCATGATATGAAAGCAGCCTGGGTGTCCATCAATGGTGAATGGATAAAGAAGAAGTGGTACATATATACAATGGAACACTACTCAGCCATAAAGAAGAATGAAATCTTGTCATCAAGGACAACATGGATGGGTCTGAAGGGTATTGTGCTGAGTGGAGTATGTCAGACAGTGAAAGGCAAATGCAATGTGATTTCACTTGTATGTGGAATCTAAAGAACAAAAGAAAGAAACAAACAAAACAGAAACAAACTCATAGATACAGAGAACATTTTGATGGTTACCAGATGGGAGAGGAGTGGGGAATGGGTGAAAAGGGGAAAGGATTGAGAAGTACAAATTGGTTGTTACAAAGTAGTCATAGGGATGTAGGGTGTAGCATAAGGAATATAGTCAATAATATTGTAATAACTATGTATGGTGTCAGATGATACTAGATTTACTTGGGTGATAGATGGGATGTAGGTTGGGGGCAGGGTGAAAAGGTAAAGTCGTTAAGAAGTACAAATTGGTAGATGCAAAATAGTCACAGGGATGTAAAGTAAAGCATAGGGAATATAGTTAATGATATGGTAATAAATATGTATAGTGCCAGGTGGGTACTAGTCAGGGAGACCACTTCTTAAATTATCTAAATGTCTAACCACTATGCTTTACACCTGAATTAATATAAAATAATGTCAACTGTAATTGAAAAATTAAAAAGGGGGGGATGTGAAAGGGAATAAGAGATTCAAATTTCCAGATATAAAACAAATAAGTCATGGGGATGTAATGTACAGCATGGAGAATATAGTCAATAATATTGTGATAGCGTGTTATGGTGTCAGATGGTTGCTGGACTTCTGATGATCACTTCTTTAGGTATGTAAATGTTGAATAACTATGGTGTACACCTAAAACTAATATCATATTGTATGTCAGCTATATTTTAATAAAAGTTTTTTTTGTGTGTGTTTTTTTTTAAAGTGCAATGTGAGCCTCCTGCCCTGGGTAACTCACACTTGGGCATTTTGTTCATAAGCCATTTCATTAGCATCATGGACGAGCTAGAGCTTGCCCAGGGGCCAGTTTCTAGGGAGCAGGGATTATGTCCAAACCATTCTTGTAGCTGCACATACAGTCCCCGACATGTATCAGGTGCTCAGAAGAGCATGTAAGAAAAAAGTAATGCATTTATTAGCTAGGCAGTGATAAGACTGGAAACTAGAACATATGAGTTCATGCAGAGGCTGCATGAAGAACAAAGGATATAATAGAATTCATATATCAGACAGGGGGCTTTTTTTCAAATTTTCTAGATAATCAAAATCATTTTTTAAAAGTGAAACTTTCTGAGACAACCCAAGATACCATGAATCAAAATTGCTGGTGGTGGGGAGGGTAAGGGGCTATGAATTTGTATTTTTCACAAGCATCTCCAAGGTATCTTACGGCCAAATTGGGTGTAAGATGCACTGGTATTTAGGATTGTGCGCAATCTCAAAGGTCTCTTGTAGCTTTCACTTTCTATGTTCTAAGACAGTTCCTCCCTTTGCCCACCCCCCCAGGACCTTGTTGTCTAGGAGGGGTCTTGGCTTGCTGAACTTTAAAGTTCCTGTCAACTCTGATGTTCCAGAAATCTATGTTCCTCCTTGTGTCTTCCAATCCCCTAGTGGTGTTCCTTTCCCAAGATGCTCAGTGATATCACTGTGACGTGGCAGCTCATGATTCTGTGGTGTTGACCAACTGGATCCGTTCTTCTTATAGAGTGCCTCCCATTGTTGATCATGCCTTTGTCTTTTGCCTCAAAATGCATCTGTCCCAGGAGTCATCCCCTTGAAAAGTCAACAAGTGCACTTTAATAGAGATTTTTAGTTGATAAGGTCCTTACAAGGATGGCTGGGAAAACATCTGTTGGTGGATATTTAACCTGTTAGTGCACTGATAGAGAGATATTTTTATAGTTTCTCTCAAATCTTATGGTATAGCACCATGTTGTACTCAAATGCAAGCATGTGTATATTTTTCATGCTCAATTTTCGGTTTAATCCAGTTACCTAAGTTTAAGATCTGAATTGCCAAACTGGAATTTCAAAACAATAATAAAATTATCCATTATGAAATAAAAAACTGTTCTTTTTAGAGGAGGATGCATATTATGTAGAAGTATGTACATATTATTTGATCAGATTCCTTTTTTCATTTGTGTTAGGAAGGGCAGAAATTTCCAGCGTTTTAGGGGTCAAATAAATACCTTACTTCGTGTTTCATCCAAGAAGCCATGAGGAAGAAATTAAAAACTCATCAACAAACCAGCATGAAAGCTGGGATACTGGAAGCTTTCATCTGTTAAATACTGTGCTCCTATATGACCCCTTTTGAACTCTTCTGCTCAGTAGATTAATTTGCTACCGATTTGGTCCTGAGCTATGGGGCTGCTGGAGAGGACAGCTGTCTATACGGCCAGTGAGCATGAATGTGAGTGCATAAGCAAGGTGCATGTCAGTGACCAGACAGCTGATATGGTAGAACATTAGCTTCCCGTTGGGGCCTGAGACAAGCAAAAGTTTCTCCAAACTCCCTAAATCAACTTGCTGTCTGTTCCTAAAACTTTGCTTGTTTATCTCAGAGCATGTAGGGCTTGTTTGTTTATTGTTTTTCTGATTCTCTCTACCAGGTAAATACTAAAAGGCAGAGTGTTTTATTCACTTGTATATCTCCAGTATTTAAAACATAATAGGTTCTCAATAAATAATTGTTTGCTAAAGAAATAAACAAGTGAATATTTTCACATAACTCCTACTGTGTGGACCTGTCACTTTAGGTATTGAATACCTAAATACCCAGTTGGTTGGGATATGGACTGGGATGCATTGTGCTAGTTAATACTTAATTTGCAACTACATTTTGCTTTGTTGTGGCTCTCTCTGGCAGAATACGTATGGAAGAAGAGATGGGTGATTCAGAAGGACGGGCTGGGCTCTGTCTGGGCAATGTTTACATCTCAGGGCATGGCCACGGCAACTAGACTTTCTCTTATTTCTTGGTTCTCTCTCTCGCTCTCTGTCCCTCCCCACCCACTCCCTATGTGTGTGTTTTACATTTTCATTTTTCAAGTTCATTTTTCATTTTTCAAGTTCACTCTCATCTACTCAAATAATTTCACTTTTTTTTTTGTTCTAATTTCTATTTCTCATCTTATGTCTAAAATTGTTTTAATCAACTGTTCAATGGCACCCCCAATTGGGTGCCTCCCTGGCATGTCAAATGCAACATACTCAATATGGTACTCTTAATATTACCCCCTTCCAAATGAATTCAGAAATGTATTTGATTCCATCTTGCCCGCCAGCCAGTGCCATTCAGCTCAAAAGCAGTGATGACTCAGTTCTGGTCTCATTTAGAGAACATAGGTGGGCCTCAGCTTTTCTGTCAACACAACAATCTTGACAAACCAAAGAAGTTTAGAATTGCAAGATTTTTTCACTAATGATTATTCTAACTTCCTGTATTTAATATACAGTGTCAAAGTCATGTGGGGTTAAGTGAATTGCCCTTGGTCACAGACTAATGAATAGAGTTTATGCTGCTCCTGAGTCCTATAGTGTTTTCTCTATGCCGTCTCCTCTACTACTTTGACTTGTCTTTACAGATGGTTGGGAACAATACTCCCGTCCTCTCCTAGCAAACCAGCAATTAGTCTCAAGTGTTTGGAAACAAAACTATTTCTAGTAGAAATGATGTCTGAGATTCACCAAGGATATGCCAAATATCCTTTCAATTCTCCCTTCTCTCTCTCTCTCTCTCTCTCTCTCTCTCTCTCTCTCTCTCTCTCTCTCTCTCTCTCTCTCACTCACAAACACACACACACACACACACACACACACACACACACCTCATGTATCATTCTTATTCAAGGGTCAGATTGTAATAAATCTGAAAGCAAATAGTGTCCTGTTGATTTTCTTAGGTAGTGGTTAGTTAAAGTAAATTGTGATGTGGAAATCATGCACGGATAAGAGTGCTTGCTTTACGACACTGAGATAAATGCCAGACTGCAATGATGACTTAAGGTCAGGTAGGCTGCAGAATGTTAATGGTAGCAGATTTAAATTTCCATTTTATTGGGGAAAAAAAACTGCTAATATGGCATATATAAAGCCTAAAATATCACACTCAGCAGTGAAGACATTAATTTTGCTTATACAACACTATTCACACTTGTAGAATTTCTGACAGTTTCAGGAACCCATGAGAATTAAGAGGTCTCTAGCAAATGAATGCACATCAATAAAATACCCTTAGTGAGGCGTTTTATTGTTGTTGTTGTGTTTTTTTTTTAAGCTGGTCCCATATTTTCTACTTACAGTCACTGACAATGAAGATAGTGTGTGCAATGTTTTACAATGACTTTTTGATGTTTTCTTCCTGTTCTGAAAATTCCCTTTGTGCTTTTGAAGTCAGTAGTGCTGCAGTTTTACCTGTTCTTTAATATTTCAAAAGCCCTTTTCCCAGTGCTCATCTTTTTACATCTAGAGTTTAGTAAGCCTTGACAAACTCACATCCCATGTCTTCAAGTAACACAAAGTATTTCCTGCTGCTTCAGCTTACTCTGAGAAGGTGAGGCATTTAAAAATAGCTCTCCATATTTCAGTATTCTCATCGATTCTAGAGAACTCGATGGATTTTTAATTGTTCATATTATTTTAAATGAACAATAAAAGCTTCAAAATACCTTGTTAATAGTTGCATAAATTTATATCAGTGAAATAAGGAAAAAGTTCTCCTTTGTGAGGAGAGATGGATGAAGAAAAGTGGACAGAAAAATGAAATGAGATCAAATGATAGCCACTTGCTGATTATTATTCTGCTGTCTGTATTTATCAGATTGTAGGCAGTAAATGCCATTATAGATTTTAATAAAAGTCATTGCTCACACATACTTGAACGGACGTAAGAGGGAACAGCTTGGTATATTTCACTGTGGGTACATGGTACTTAAATGCAATCAAGTTCATTTCTTTGACAATGACATCTCAATTTTTGATCAAACCTAAAATGAATCCTGTCTATTCTGTGGTGGTTAGCAAGGTTTCATAAGGCATTAGCACAGTCCAGTAGTAAGAGAACCAAATTTAAAAACTAAGCAAGTGATACATTTTGTAATAAGACTAATAGCTAATTTTTATTGTCGTTTACTATGTATTTGAGCATGTATTGACTCAATCTTTATTATTACTTTCTGACACGTGTACTAGTATTATACTCCATCTTACAGATGAGGAAACTAAGGAAGGAAATAACTAGCCCAAGGACACACAGTTAATAAATGAGGGGCAAGAGTCTGAACCTACATAGTTTAACTCCAGAGTTTTATGTTTTGATGTTAACCTACACTAGGGAAACCAATGTTTAATCTATAAATCTGGAATAATCACTCATTGATCCCTACAATAGTGATGGGGTTACTAAAGGTGAAATTAAATGTTTCATATTTCTTGGCTGGGATTTCTCACACTCTCCCAACAGGGAAACTGGAGATTGTTTTTCCTAATTGCTTTGTAGAAATTATAAGCCTAATATTAGGCAAATGAACAAGCAGAAGCTATTTTTGCCTGCAACATCTGGAACAGTGGCCTATTGGGTTACAGCACAGAGTGATTCCCTTCCATGATCTCATTGGACTCATATATGCAGATGTCCACACACATGTTCACTTTTGCCTTGTGTTATAGTATTAGATGTCTCTTATCACCATAAGCATCAGTCCTTGGGGATGTTTTCTGGGAAAGGATATTGGGCAAGTTTTGGTCTCTGGTCATACAAAACTGGGTTTGAATCTCAACTTTTTCATCTATTAGGTATTCAATGAGGACACATTTCTTAGCATTTTTCGGCCTGAGTTCCCTCACAATAATATCCAGACCAAGGGTTGTTTTGAGAGTTAAGCGAAATAATGCGTATAATGTACTTAGGAAAGTAAGTTCTCAGTATACTCAGTAAATGTTCCCCATTCTATTTCTCTCTTTATCGTTTCTCTTTCTCCCTCTCTCTTTCTTCTTTGTCTCATACCCCACCACTGAATCGATATTTTGTTTATATGTTATGATCAAAGACGGTCCAGTGCAATGAGCATAAATCTGGACATTCATCTTGACTGTTACTGATATTCTTGTATGACATTGGAAATACGTTTGAGGGTCTCTAACTCCACTTATCCAGCTGCCAAATGGTATTCATATTCCTCATTTGCATGCAAAGAGAGGATGTTAATAGTTGATCCAGAGCTTTGAAGATGAAAATTACCATGTAACTGCTTGCTACTATAATTCATTAATCTGTGCTTTGACTGAACCTTTTTAAAAGATGAAATCACCATTGATTTAATATATTTTCCATAGTTTTCCCATCGTCACCCCATCTCACCCCTATTCTTTTAAGTCTTTCATGTTTAAATGACATTGCAAGGTGACAAATCAAAATTTTCATTTTGTATTGTAAACTTATATGCCTTGGCCATTTAGAACAAGCTTGCTTTGGAATTAGGCTCAAAAGATATTATGAATCATGAACAAAGGTATGTTGGTTTGGAACGTCACCCCTGTGAATTTTCACCTGGAGAGACTACTGTCTAGAACACAAACAATTCATTCATTTATTCATTGTACAAATAATTATTAAACATCTGTTGTGTGCCAGGCACTGTGTTAGGTTCTGAGGAATGGGTTTAGAAGGAGCCTATAGTCTGGCAGGGGAGGTGGACTTGTAGCGATAGTAAGAGACATTTACTGAGCACTACTCATAATGACAGGCACCTTACTTTAGATGGTTTGTTTAGTTCTCATATATGTCACATAAAGAAACAGAGGTTCAGAGAGGTTAAGTAATGTGTAATTAATCTAAGTCAGTAAGTGGTAGATGCAAACCCAAATCTATCTGTAGTTTAAACTCATCTTTCTACTATTTTTCACTGCTCCCTAAAATAACAGATTTTTTTTGGTACTGTGCATGAGTGCAACCAAGGTAACCCAAAGATGGTAACTGGTGTTTGAGACTTTAACAGCAGCTTTTCTCTATATGTACAGAGGGTGCCAAAAAATGTATACGCATTTTAAGAAAGGAAAAAAAAAACTGTATTACAATTGTAATACTCAAAATATACCGATAACAAAAGATGAATACAAGTCACGTTTGACTTCTGCAATTACAAGATGGGCTCAAAGTGGTTACCATCAGCATCCAGACACTTCTGATTACAGCAAACTATGGCTTGAGCAATGTTGACCAAAGTGTCCACTTGTACACATGTTTTAAGCCCCCCCCCCCAGTATTTGGCCTTGATTGGGACCCCCTCCACTTCCTCAGTGGGTGACTGGCACACAAAATGACACCTGCTGGAAGGTGAGAAATGAGCCCTTTTGTTCTAATTAAGCTATTTCTGACCAATACTATCATCAGGGTCTCAGCAAAGGAAAAGGCAGTAAAGGTAATGATTCTAAATTTACTTTTTTTTAAAGTTAAAGAAATGGGGAATGGAGGGGGAGATTTTGACCTAAGACTTGTTTTTGTGACAATCAAGTAGTAAAATGGTTGTCAGGAGTTGAATCCTTTTGAAGTAGAACCTTTGCTTTAAGGAATAGGACTTTTTTTTTTTAAATTTACACCTCTTTAAAGAGAGAACAACTTTCTTTATTATCATAGCCATTGCCTGATATGTGGTTGTCATTCAAATATATTTGTTCAATGCAAAACTTATGAATGTCTGCAGCAGAAAATACATATTCCTGAATGATAGCTAAATGCAATGTCCACCCTCTTCCTATACTGTTTGGTAATTGGGGGGCCCTTTGAGAATTGCTGTGTAAAGAATAAAGTGAATCTTTGTAAATTTTCAAATGGATGTAAAGATTGCACGCTTACATAAATGTATTTGATATGGTAAGTTAATTACTTAGCAGCATTGTGCTCTGAACTCAGATTTTATGGACAAGTTACTTATTCGCTGTCTCTTTTCTCACTTTTTTTTTTAAGAATTTTTTTTTAAGTGTGTTTTCCAGGACCCAGCAGCTCCAAGACAAGTAGTTGTTTCAATCTAGTTGTGGAGGGTGCAGCTCACAGTGGACCCATGTGGGGATCGAACTAGCAACATTGTTGTTAAGAGCGGGGTGCTCTAACCAACTGAACTTACCGACCCATCCCTTTTTTCTCATTTTCTTAAGGTGGAAATAATAGCCATATCTTCCTCATTTGGCCAAATAAGAGAATGCATGCACACTATAAGATTAACTGTTGTTACTGTTGTTGTTGTTATTGTTATTTATTAGTTGTTAAGGTAGTGACAAAGGCCAGGTTTCCATCGCACTGGATTTAAGAGGAAAGTTCAGGAAAAATGCATAGTCATATCAGGTATAAAATTGGGTCAGTCTGAGAGGCAGAGGCCAAAATGGGATCAAATGTGTAAGAATTTTATTAGGGGAACTATCTGTGTGAGAAAAATGGAAAGATAGCTGGGCAACGCTGGGATATTCATCAAACTGATACTAGTTTGAGCAGCAGTAAAGAAGAAAAGGCTATTGGGTGGATATGACCTTGTCTCCTGTGTGATGTAAGAAGGCTCAGCAAGGTTGTCCAGGAGCCCTTGAAGCAAAGTTGGCTGTTAGAGGAGTTCCATGTCTCCCAGGAAGGGGCCTGCCTTAGTATCCCTGCCACATTCAGTTATGGACTGGTAGATTCCCGTCTCCTTTGCCTCATTTGGCACAAAACAAAGTCTGTGTCATGTTTGAAGTACTTGTGACTGGGGAGCAGTAATTTATCTTAACCATCTTTGCATCTCCTACAACTTCCAGCAAAATAGAAAATATTCAGATGTTGAATTAATGAGTTAATTTCTGTGGCAGTAATGAGAATGGGCCTTGCAGACTTCCAATACAGAAAATGTAATTACCAAGCTCCCCTACTATTGGGTCGTGCACTATAGGCTGCATTTACACTGAGGCCATGCTTCCCAGAGTTCCTACCAGCCCATAACTGGGTAGTTCAGAGAAAAGAAATAAGTGGACTATACAACTTACATTTTAATTGGTTTCATTTGCATTATTAAAAAATATATATAAGTAAATTAAATTGCCAGAATCATAAAAGAAGATAGAAACTACATTCATAGCCTATTTTCCTTATTATGAACAAATAGTCTCTTCTCTATTATATAACTATGGGTACAAGGCCATAGTCAAAATTGGCTTTGAAATAGAAGAAAATTCTCATTTTTAATTGCAGGATAATATAAAATGCTAGTTCGATTTTTTAATAGCAAGATATTCTACTGTGTTGGTTTCTCAAATAGGTTATTTCCATTGCTTGTCCATTAAATTAACCCCAATGGGGACAAATGTCGTTTCCCCAAAGCCATCCAAAGATAATTCGCACTTCTTGATGCTCTCTTTCTACTCTTGTCCCCATCTCCATCACATCTTAGACCATACTTTTTGATACGAATCTTTCAGTTACAGACATTTATGGTAAAACTCTGATATATATATCCTAATTTTTAAATCTCAGCATTCCCAGACCTATAGAACTTATTTTACTTTGGTATTTACTATTCTGATGTCATTTCAAGGTCTAAAGTGACCTCTCAGGAAAATGGAAGCCTTGCCCAACTGACTGGCCTGAGCTAATTAAAGAGATGCATCATTCTTTGGTGAGGGATGGAAGGAAAGGTGACTCATTTGGCTCACCTGTGAAAGTTCCCCAGACAGCATGTTTCTTACCTGAGGTTGAGGGAATGTTTACATTAAAGGGCCACATGAGGTTGACAATCAAAAGAAAAGTTCGGTTAGATATGTCAGAGAATAAAATTCACATAGCCCTTACTAGACTGAGGGCTCATGGGATCAGTGATTAGATAGTCTGAGAGCAGGGACTATGAAGTAGTGGGTTCTGAGGGGTGGAGAGCACGGATGTCTGGGGCAAGCTGTGGAGTTGTGTCGGGGGATGGGAAGGACTGAAAAGAAGGCAGAGGACTAGAGTAGCTGAGAAATTTAGAATGCAAAGGACAATTGGAGTTAGGACTCAGGGTCCAGAATTTTAAGTGCAGGGCCAAGCTCTGCCCTCATTACTACTTAAATGCACTCAAATCACAGCACATAGGAAATCTAAGCTTTGGATTACTTTGACTATAAATGGAAGAGGAGACTGACTATATCAGTTAGAATATAATTCAAGCATTGAAGCAAAACAATTTCTGTAACTTTATAAAAATGCTAAAATTTAAGACATTTTCTTGATTAGTCGTGTTTGTGTGTGAGAGAGGAGAGAGAGAGAGAGAGAGAATGAGAGAGAGAGAGAGAGAATGAGAGAGAGAGAGAGAGAGAGAGAGAGAGAGAGGAAGGGAGGGAAGGAAAGAGATGTGAGCTATTTAGCTAATTGGAAAAGTTCTCGCCTACACTTTCCATATATGGATACAAAGCCTTAAATTAAATCAAGACGATCAATATTTTGTACTCTAAAATTATGCTCAGACTAGATTCTGACCTGCTTCAGTTATGTTCTGGTCAGGAGACCTCCCTAATGATGTATAATTAGGAGTTACGTCCTTATTACCTGGAAACTGGTTTGCTTCTAGATGAATTTCTTTAGCTCTATTCTTCCAATAGTGGACTGGGCAAGCTCTTGCATAGTACTGAGGGGAAATGTGTTTAAATCCAGCTCTGGGTTGGATTAGTTGATGTGGCGTCCGTCTGATCCTCTGCCAGATGTCTATCCCCAGCTGGCAAAGCTCTCCGCCTCCCTTTCAGTAGTTGTTGTCAAGGCCGAGCTTCCTGCCAGCAGGAGCTGGTCTCTCCTCAATGAAGGGCAATATGCCCTCAGTCAGCATTTAGATTCTTGTGTGAAGACATTCATGGGTAAAACTCCCTACTGTTTCTCATCTGCCTTCTGTTTTTGGAATTTCCCAGACATCTCCTGAACTATTAGGCTTCTGTTTGTGGCCATTGCAGGGTGGAGGGTTTGGGGGGTGGGGATCAGTGATACAAACTGGAGAGGCCACTGGGCATGAAGCCTGAATGTTTACAGACCTTGTTACCATTCTTCCTCAAGTGTCAAGATGGGGCTTATGGTGCTTGGCATGTGGCCCAGGGGATTGCATGAGGAAAGGGCCTGTGGGTTGAATGTTTTCCTTTCTTGGAAGCCCCACGGTACCATCATTAAGGGCACAGGATGTAGAACCGAGAGCCTGGGTTCAAATGCCGGCTCTATCAGCCACTAGCACTTGGGTGGCTAATTGTCACTGAGAGATATTAGTGTCTCTCAGTGACATTAGTCTAGTTACATAACCTCGGTGTGCTTCACTTTTCTCATCTGTAAAGTGGGAAAAACAATGGTGCCTCTTTCATGGGGTTCTTGTGAAATTTAAATGTGCTACTATTTGAAAAGTACTTGCAACAGTGCCTGGAACTTGGTAAATATTGCATAATTATTTATTAAATTAGCTAGGTTCATGTCTCTAAGGTTTAGTGAATGAAAACACAAATGAATTACTGGAGGTGATAAAAGTATTCTGCTTCAGTACTAGAAGTATTATCTGTAGTTGCCATTTATTGGCTGCTTACCATGATCTAAATAGTATGATAACCATTTATGTAATAATGATGAAAATGTGCATAGCACTTGCATGTGTCAGGCATAATTCCAAGTCACTTTACTTACTTTCTTCCTTTCTTCCAAACAACAACCTAGACAGGATTAATATATGCCATTAGTATTATCATCTCCATTGTACTGATAAGAAAACTAAGGCAAGAAGATGTCAGATAACCTGCCCAGGATCCCATAGCTAGGAGTAGAACAAAATTTTCTTTCAAGTGGTCCCAGAGTCTGTGTTTTTAACCAAGGGTACACACTGCCTCTCATGGAGCGCCCCACTTAATGCATCAGAGTGATCCTATGAAGAGGTATTACTCTCATTTTACAGAGGTTGAAACTAAGACTTAGAAAGGTTAAGCGAATTGCTTAAGTTTACGTTGCAGGTAAGTGGGAGAATACTTGGATTCAAGCCAATTTGCTAAAGATACAGAGTAAAAATCAAGACAAATCAAGAAACTCTGACAAGCCTGAATGTAGTGAAAGTAAGGATGAAGGAGAAGGAGAGTAGAACAATAGAACAAAATATTTGTTATCAGTGCTGCTCTGGAAAATTCAAGATGTGGAACATGTACCATATGCTTAAGATCCTTCCAGAGAATTATATTTATAAAAACTCATCAAGAAATAATTTTGGGTTTAACTACTCTTGCTAAGGCAAAATTCTTTTCAGTGTCTGTTTTCAACCTCCTAAGTGTCTGTTATAGGTCTAATTCTGTCTTCTAGGGAAGTGTATTTCCTCAAAGAACATTTTAAAAAGCAGCAAAGAAATGTTCAGTGTTATAATGTTCCGTGAAAAAATCTGAGTGCAAAATTGTATGACAACTTCTAGGTAAAAATACTCAGCCATATGGACAAAACCCAGGAAGGGACTACAAAGCAATGAAAATACTTGTTTCTTTCTTTTTAAGGTGGCGAAATAGTGAATTACAAAATAGTTTTCTTTTAATATTGCTATTATTTGATATTTAAAGAAGATAACTTTTAAAAATGAGCCCATGTTGCCATATTGTCAATATTGATCGATGGTCAGTGTCCCCAGTTCAAGAGCATGTGTGTGGATTACTACATTAACCTTTATCTCCTCCTCATATAACTACGGTGCACTTGGTTACCAGGTCCCTGTGCCCCATGTGAGCCATGCACTTCACTACATTTTCGTTGACTTGATTTGTAGCATCATGTGTTTCACCATTTGCACATAGCATACTGCCTTCCATAAACTTTCTTTGACCCAAACCAGCTGGACGTAACCTCCCCTCTTCCAAACTCTGATGATCTTTAACTGCCATTCCACACATGTGGCATATCTGTCCTTCTCTGTTCTTTTAGATCATAAGCTTTTTCAAATCATGGTCTCTGCTCAACCCTTCTTTGCGTCTCTCGTGAAGCTTACAAATTCCAAAGGAAATTCTAGATATAGCTTTGTTGATGGAGATAACAATGAGTTATGAAAAAAGGAGGGGCTCTGTTCACCTTACTTTGAATCTTAAGGAATAGTTCTAGCACTATAATGTGTCTTCATCCTGGGGAATAAGAGGCTATTTGAAAATATAAGAATGTCAGAGTTGAAAATGGTCTAACATTTCAATGAATTCATTGTAAATTGTCTGTTGGTAATTTTCATTCTATCCTTAGAATTAGAAATATAGTGTAGAAAAATTTTGTTCAAATAGTCCATGAATTTGTATAAACAAAGGGAAAATTTTATCATCCAAACCGGTCTAGCTTAAGACAGGCTGAAGTCTGATGCTACATTTATGGTACTTGGCCACTTTTGGGTTTGCTTTAGTCTTTTATGAACTCACCTTTCAGTTTTATATCTCAATAAACGTCATCATCATATTTTGCCTTGAAGAAGATGAATTCATGATTTAGAGAAATTTTTTTTTTCCAAAGGAGAGAGATAAGAGCCCTCAGATGACGTTTATGTCTTATATGTCTGCTGTTACAAGATTATTTAGGAGCCTCAAGAATAAAAATTAGCAACTTGACTAAATAATTTATGCTTATTTTAATTTTTCTCTTTTTCTTTTGTTCTCAACATTTTGTCCAAACAAGTGTTTCTTAAGATGATATGGGCAAAACAAAGGAGAAGACTGGTGGGTTTTTTATTTTTATTTTTTTATTGCCAGATTTGATATTATAAGTATTTGCACATGGGTTAGTATTTTCTTTTTTTAAATTTAGAATTTTTTTTTTTAATTCTAGAGCTTTGTCTACTTGCTCACATCTCAGTGTATAGTGGACTTGAACCATGCTGCCAGTTCAGTCTTAGCTTCCTTTCAACAAAATGATCGTTTGATTTTCAAATTATTTATCTATTGTGAAGAATCTGTCTCAAAGATGGGAAATAGAGATGATTCTCAGTTCTCCAATGAGGCAACCTACATGTTGGTGCCCATCGGCTATCGCTTTACTTCTCTGATGTAATGAAAGCCATTTTTTTGTGTTTTACTTTAATGGAAAAATAAATGGTCCAAAGGTTGAAAAATAAATGGCATTGAAAGAAAAAGACAATACAATTTAAAAGAAAGAAGGAAGAAGGAAGGAATGAAGAGAAAGTTGCTGGGTATATCTAACTGGAACAGTTTTATAACATTCACTGTTATTTTAGCATTGCTTCCCATATTCCATACTCATGTCAAAATATATTCTGTGTTATACATAAACTCCCTTATTAAATCTCTCTTTTTGGTTTCAGAAAAATGCTGCATATGTGAAGGAACTGTCAATAATTAGGAAATAGCCTACATCAGGTTAGCCTAATAATATATTCAACACCATTCTCAAGATTGAAGGAATTAGTTCATAGTTAACATTGGTTGACCTGTCTTTAGTTTCTAGAATTTTGTACACTTGAGGTTTCTCTAAACCCCAAGTCTTTGAGAAAAGAGAGAAAAGGAAACTACATTAATGGATGTTTGATACAGTCTGAATTGAAGGGAAAAAAAGGTATCTCTAAAGAAATTTCAAAGAAATGGGAAAAGAATGTTAATTTTCATACAAATGTATTCAGAAGTCTAGGCTTTTCAGTCTTTCAAGGTGTAAGAACTAATTATCAGTTTTCAAGAGCAAAATTTATTCACCATAAGAGCTGTAGCAATAAAAATCCTTCAGGTGTAAAATTCATGAAATTAATATGGAGCTGATAAAAGCTGAGTAAATAACCATTCTCTCCTTTCCTGTACTGTAAACTTCCAAATATTTGGTGGTGCCCTTTGGTATGTTTTGAACAGCATTTAAAGATGGCCATCTGTATTTGGAGTTATAAAGAAGGAAATTCACTGTGTTCTGATTCATGGTAAAAACACATTGGAAAGGATAATTTCTTTTTATTATGTTGTAAATCTTTAAAGAACTATTCAGGTTATAATGTAGCAATATCAGTGTTGCTATCACTGATAACTATGAATGTATTCTTACAAATTAATTATAATAATACTTCTCTAGCCAAACCAAAAAAGATCTAATCATAACTTAAGAATAATTTATCCCACTTTTCTTATCTGTATCTATAAAAAAAAGGTGCTTAGTTTAAAAATGTCTTAATATCTATGAAGAAAGGAGAAAAACATTAGTACTTTAGTTATAGATACTTTTAGTAATAGACAGTATAAAAAGACTTGGCTGTTCTGTTTAAATGAGGCTGTATGTGAAATCTAGCAGGGTCAGAATTGATGGACTAAGGGCATAATGTATTATACCTAGAATCGCTACCTGAATTACAAAGATGACCTGAGACCAACAGAAAGGGAGAAAATAATAGAATTAAACACTTTTATAAATAGAGGTAAATCAGGTAAACTTTAGTGGTTGTTGGCTGGGAATGCAGGAGCGGTATTTTATAAAAGTCTCAAAGCTTCAGTTTATTTTAAAGGTCATTTGAAGATATGTGTCTGGTGTCTTCTAGGTGCAGATTAAGACTAGAAAGGACCTTGCTAAAAGGCATAAATACATTTGTCTGCTTCAATGGAAAGGAGTGATGATGAAGTTATGTGTTTCAGTGGAACACATTCAATGGAACTGTGATTTTTTGACTGTGCCATCAATTTTGTATGTTTCCTGATGAATCGTCTTACTTAGTTGAGTCAAAGTTTAGTTTAGTTAAAGGTGAACCAGGATGAATAAATGAATGCACATTCCTAGAGAACAAAGTGAAAATTTCACTCCTCATATTCTTTTGGCCATTGTAATTCAGAACATGGGCACTACATAAGTTCCAAATGACATTTCACTCCTGTGGCAGAGGTGGGAAGCAGGCAGACGTTCTTGCACTTCTCAACTGAGCCTTTTATTAAACCATCATTTTATGATTAAGGGGTCCTTGTTTCAAACTAAAGTTACAGTTTGTGATAAGACTACTGAGAAGCTTCATGTGTGTGAGGAGATAAGAAATTTGAGAAGAGGCAGGTGAAAAAAAGTGGGACCAAGTGAGATGTTTGGAAACAATCTTTATAAAATGATTACTGAGCCAAGCTGAGCAATTTCAGCGAGCTGCTTAAACCTGGATCTCACCAAGTTTAGACCTTTCCCAGTTACACATCCATGTGGGTTTAAGGCCAAGGTCTTATTTTGACAATGATGCATTCTTCTGATTTGTTTTGATGACTTGGATGAAAACTATTTCTCCGAGGACACTTAGTTGCATTTCTCTCTCTCCTCTGTGTACTCAATCTCTTTGCTCCATTATCTGACATTAAATTTCAAGAGGGTTCTCTCAGAAGAACTCCTCAGAATATGTTGAAATCCCATGAAACGTTCACGTTGCAACTTACTACAGGGCAGATTCTCTCCTCTCTGGGATGAGAGGAAGTGGAGTATTAAGATACGTCAGTGAATGGGATATTGTGAAGTGGTCCTTAACAAACAAAAGCTTTGCAAACAAAAGCTTTGCCTGTCTCTAGGTGGAATTTCTGGGGCATTACTTTGAGGATTTGTGCTTTTGACATAAAGTTAGATCTGATGATTACAAAAATCTACATTAAATTTTTAAAAATCATTCACATAGGAAATGCTTAGAATTCAGAAATATCTTTTTAGGTCATTCAGCTGGGAAAAATGAAAAACATATTTTGTCTCATTGTCAAAGTTTCCAGTGAGAAAATCCACAGGTAATCATGATGTGTCCCCAAAATATGGAAACAAAAGTTCATCTCTAGGTTTATTTGTTTAGCAAAAGATAGTTTATACAGCTTGTGGGAAATCATCCCCTAGGAGGTTGTTCTCTTTCATGTATATTCTGTTCGATTTTTCCTCCAGAAGAGCAATTCTAATGTTCCAACCTTCAGCTACTTTTTGACACAGGCTCACTGCTGAACATGGCACTGTATTTTCTCTTGGTTTAGGGAAATGTGTTCAGGTGCTAGGATTGTCAGGTGCCTGAGTGTTTGCCAGAGCCAAAATGCTATGTTTTAAAAAAAGAAAGATCAAAAAGAAATAAAGAAAGAGGGTAAGGTGAAGATTGACATCATTCTGTTTACTCTTGCCTGATCTTTCATTTACAGTGTAGAGGGGCTTGATTTTTGCAAAGAATAATGGCAAAGGGGAATGATCGCTGAGTCCATTAAGAAGTCTAAAGCTGAGCTTCAGAACCTCATCGGAATATGAATCTTACACCCTAAGCACTATGGTAGAATCTTAGATTATTAAAAGTATAACCCTGTGTTTTCCATGTTTCCAAGTAGATGTTGAAAGCTTGCTTCTTGGGGCCATCTAGTAGGGGTATGTCACTACTTATCAAAGCCTGACAAAACCGCCCTCTTCCTCCTGAAACATTGCACTCTGTCCCCAGAAGAGGGTACCCCACAAGTTGCCATGGTAGATGCAGAGATGCAATCAATCCCAGCCAGCCAGTTTATCAACCCTCGTGATCCTCGGGGCAATAAATGCCCAAGCCAAGGAATGAAGAAAGGATTGAGACAATTCCCCAGATAATCTAGGAATTGGTCTCCTTATTCTTTTCTGTTGTTACATGGCCTCACACTTATTTACTCTCAGGTTGGCTTAGTATCTTCTGTTTGATTAAAATAAGGACTGTAAGAAGGGTTTTTCTGGAAGACCTAGGTAGAGTCCTGGCTCTGTCAAATAATTTCTAGCTGTGTGATCTTAGACAAAGCTCTGACACTCTCTGCTCCTTTGTGTCCTCAGTGTAATAAGGTGGGGATTGACTCAGATATGCTTACCTCACAGTATTGTTGCCAAGGTCCAACGTGTATGTGTATATGTATATGTATATATATATATATGTATATGTATATATATATATGTATATGTATATGTATATATATATATGTATATGTATATGTATATGTATATGAAGTCCATATAAATATGAGATTGTGGCAATTTTGTGTAAATATCATAATTCTTTTTAATTCCAGCAAGCAGAGCCTCGGCTTCAGCCAATATACCCTTAAAACAATTGGCTATTCCTAGAAATGGTATAACACTTATAGATGTACAGATTTTTGTTTCCCCCATAAGAATTTTCCTTTTGGGTCCAAAATTTGAAGGTCAGTGAGTAAATTTGAGTAGTTGTGGTTGGATATCTTTGCCATTTTAAATAATTTGGATTTAGCAAAGCAAACAGTACAAGAAGATAAAGTAGTTAGGCAAATTATGGATGATTTAAAACGAGTTACTTCAATTTAATTGAAAAACAAAGGAAACATCACATAGAACATAAAGGAGAAAGAGTCTTAGCTATAACATGCAATAGAACCAAACCTAAACTGTCTTAACCTTTAAGAACACTGGAGAGATTTCTTTAATTTTTTCATTATGAGTATCTCTACCAATCAGAATTTTTCTTATTTTATATAAAGTAATTTAGCTTTTATCATTAATCTCTGCATTCTGAGTTCTGAGGCCCTTACATTCATTCTTTTGAATCATTTCTCAATTTCAGTGTAGTTTCTTTCACCTAGGAGATCAGCAAATTGTTGTTCTGCTTATTATGATATTCTAGTTAATATTTAACCATGTATGATATTCAAAAAATAAGAATATAATAAAATGCATTGAAATTGGGCATTGTTTATCTTCATCTGATTATATTTAGTTCCTTCCTATGCCTCAGGTCATTGTGATGAGAAATAGTGTTAATGAAAACCTGTGTCTTTCAGTTTAATCTTGGATAACAGAATGTATTTAGGGTTTGAATAGTAGTAAAACCTTACTAATTTGGATTGTGTCTGAGATTACAAAAATTCAAAAGTATAGAATATTTAAGTTTAAATGCAGCTTTATTGCATATAACTTCAACTAATCTCAGGTTGAAATGATAGAGTCTAAACTAGAAGAGGATGAATTTACAGCACTGTCCTTAATGTAAATTGAGTGCTTTTGAGTTTGTATATCTTAAATCATTAGTGTATATTTTTTCAACCACCAAGAAGGACATATGACAGCAGAAACACTACTTGTTTTTAGTGACCCCAGTCACATTGCATTATTATAAAAATGTCCAGTATCCTTTGAAAAACATCAGGAAAATGATTCCAGCATTGCTCAGTGCTCCACTTTCTAGCTTCCTTAATTGTGTTCTGTGTCAAGACATTGGGACATAAATAAGGTAACAGTCTGGCTTCACTAAATAGTGTGAGGCAATTTTTGCTCAGACTGAGAAAGGTACAAAACACTTTCCAAGGCTGCTTCAGGGTTGTTAATTAAAACACAGTGCAAATTAAAGGGAAAAATTAAAGTTGTGATTAGTAGGTGGGCAAAGACGTGAGGCTTCTCCCACGAATTTGAAAATAAGATTGTAGGCTCTAGTTTCGCTTCAAAATTACTACATTAAATTTCCTACATTAACCTTCAGCAGAAATGAAGGGGCCCAGCATTTGGAAAACCACCTATTAATGAATTCCTTTAGTTTTAACCAACTCTCTTAATTTTGAATTCATGTTGCTAACATTGTTTTCTCATTATGAATTGACCTCCTGATTAGGTCTGTCTAAAAGCAACAGTTGGGCTAGTTATACAGAAGTAGGTACTCAAATACTTCTGTCTCTAAGATTATTGTGTCTTTTTTTGCAAATTAATACAATAATATTCAGACTTTTATACTTCAGTTTCATGAACTTCGTTGACGGACACCACACTTACAGATAGACCAGCTCTCAAAGTGTGGGAAATATCTATGGGACACAGCCAGCCTCTGGACTGTGGTAAATTCACCAAATTCATGAATGCATTCTGTGAAGTCTTCTCACTACCCCTCCACCAGAGATCTTTGCAGAATATTCATCGAGGCCACGCAAATATAATAACACTGGGCCAAGTCAAGCTTTTCTTGCCCTCAAACAATGATGGATGGTATTAGTAATGATAGGTGTGATTTTTTTTTTTCAATCTCCTTCATCCTTTGGGAAATAATGATTCTCTTCATCTCATGACACAGAACTTTTTCTCTAAACCGAAATTTTCCTTCTACCAAATTCCTCAGAAACAGTTTGTTTTCAATTTTGGCTGAATTTGTACTAAGATCTATTGGCTTTCTATTTCGGCATGGGATAGAATGTATAATTTACATTCATGTTAAAAAATAACCTTCTTTTTCTGATTAAATAAGTAAAGCATGTTCAAAATTTGGAAAACAAAGGAAATTAAAAACAATATACAAATTCCCTGTAATACCACCACTTGTAGATACTCTGGTTTTTTGGGTTTTTTTTGTTTGTTTGTTTAAATTTTCTATACCCATTTGCTTCTCCTGACTGGTATTAATTTTATGGCTCCTATCAATATGTTTTGTCATTCAGAAGGAGACACAATGACATTAGGGAGGGAAACAATATTTTAGGAGTAGCCATTAAGAGTACTGGTTGCTCAATTGTTAAACCACCAGAATAAACTGCCAAAGACCTATACAGTCAGGTTCTGGAAAACTGGTAATGCTCACATAGGGGTAGAGAACTAAAGATTTTAAATGAATATGTGTTGTTTCTAATTATCCTGTATAAACCGGTAGGTTTAGACCCTAGTAATGAAGTGAGTTGAGAGAAAATTTCATTTGTTCTATTAAGGTAGCTGATGTGGTTTGAGTGAATTTTCTCTTTCTGAATCTGTCTCTTCTAATTAATAAACAGGTCACAGCTCAAGGGTCACTTTCCTGAAGCAGTCTAATGGCTTTCCCCCCTGTATTTCTCTTTTATGGCTAAACTTTCATTTTCGACCTTAAAATCTCTGGTTTGGTGTATGTGATTTAAGATCTTTAGAGGCTTGTAAAGAATTTATTAGTGCCCCTTCTCTGCCTAATGGCCTCACCACATTTACATGATTGAACAGCTTCCTAGGAAAGAACACACCTTTTGCGAGGCCATGTTTTCTGAATATGGAATTAAGACATGTGGTTTAACAAGGAAGATGGAACACAATGTGAAATGTAACTGTCTGTTGAACTCAGGAGCTGAGAAAGCTGTAAATAAGGCCACTGTGACACTGTTCTGGAGAAGTATTCCCAAAGGCTCTTGGGGTTCACATCAGGAACCAAACTTGTTCTCTGTCTAAACCAGATATTAATTAATGCTTCAGCAAGCATTCACCACTTTTTCCAGCTTTTAAAGAAAATTTGACTTAAAAAAATATCTATTTGCACTTTAGGATTCCAGGTACTTAATTTTTTTTTTTTTTTAATTAAGCAAGTTTCAAGTAAGGAATTTCTATGGCATACAGTAAGAGCTGTGGAAGGGGAGGAGACTATTTCTGAGTTTTCTCTGAAAAGATGCCTTGAAGGACCCTTTGCTCTCAAACTGTTAACAGTAGACTGTAGTGTAGACACAAAGGTTCTTTGTCATGTCAATAGGTTAATACTTGGTTCTGAGAGGAGGAGCCATGAAAGCCTTGGGAAAGCTCTTAGTTCAGTTGTTTTTTCCCCAGTCTAACTGTTTCTTATTATAGAAAATGGATGAAGAACAGGCAATTATAGCCAAAATGTCTATTTCAACTTAATTCTCTGCTGTGGAAGAAATACATTCTAAGCTCATGCTCGGTTTTTCTTTTTAATATCTACAAGACTGATCAAGTTCCTTAAATCTTCTGAGCCTCAGATTCTTCATCTGTAAAGTAGAGATAACAAAATTACCCTGTTAGTATTGTGAGGATTAATGTGAGACAAAGATTTGTAGTCAGCGGAGTTCGGGTCACTTTCCTGGCTTTTCTGTCCCCAAACATTTCTAAGCCAGAGATGAGAGCTGGTGTGTTTTAGAAGAGCTTTATAATTCCACAGAGGGAGTTATTGCCTCTTAGAGCTGAGTAAATATCATGTAATACACTGTATGTATAATCTGTGAAAATAAGCTTGCAAAGGGATTTCATTTTTTTAGTAGGGAAATCACTTCAAATTTAAGTAATATTACCTCTAATATTACCTCTAAATTGTGACCTTAAAATAAAAATCAGGAAAATTGTTATTGCATTAATATAAACATTTCTTAAAGTATCTTCTTCACTTTTCAGGTTAATTCTGAACTTAAACTTTTTGGAAGATCATGTAGAAAAAAGCAAAAGCTAAAACAACAGTGCCAAAAAAAAAAAAAAAAAAACCCTCCCTCATTTACTCACAGCTCCCTCTGAAGAATGAACAAAGATTTTCCATCCTCTGACAAATCAAGTCTAAACTCTTGGCAGTTAAACTCTGAAAACTGACCTCTACTTACTTGTGTCAACCTTTTCTATCCTTTCCTAATTTAATTTTTTTGCTTGAATCAGGCTAGTTTTCCGTTAGGTCTGCCTACAAACCATGTCTATTTCTATCTTTTGATTTTTTTTTGCTACACTTAATCCTACACTATGAATATCCTTACTTCTCTTCACCTTTTCAAAATATTCTCAACTTTCAATGCACCTGTATGTGAACAGACTTATTTTGGGACAGAGTTTCAAAATTTTCCTGTCCCCTTAGCCCCCTATCCATTTCTCCTCTCCTCCCTTCCTTCTCTTTTTCTAGGTATATATTTAAGAACAGCTTGATTGTTTACACACGATTATAGGTCAGGTCTTCATTCTTTAAAAACCTCCCTTTGAAGAAATATATGAAATAGGCATTTTTTGCTTGATTTCCCCCTATGAAATGCCATCTAAGAGGAAAGAAGAGAAGATGGATTAGAAGGAGGAGATCCAGAATAGCACCAGATCCCGATCCAGTGTCTTAGATGATGGACTTTGGCATCAGACAGTCTGGGGCTGGAATCCTGGTCTTAGTTGCCCCATCTGTAAAATGGGTTTAACAGAGGCTTCCTAATAGTACAGTGTAGGTAAAATGTCTAAGTCAGTGCCTAGCACAGATCAGGAGTTCTATAAATACCAATTGTGTTCATTGTTGTTGTTCTTATTATTAATACAAAAGAGCCAAAAGCAAGGGATGCATTTCAACTTTATAAAACTGATGAGCTATTAACAGCATAGAGATACATTGATGGTGTATTTGTTTCCTATTGCCATTGTAACAAAATACCATGAATTTGGTGGCTTAAAATGTACAATTTTGGAGGTTAGAAATTTGAAATGCGTACTGTGGGGACTCAAATCAAGGCGTTGTGCTCTTTTCAGATGCTCTAGGGGAAAAACTATTCCTCGTCTCTCCTAGGTTGTATAGACTTCTGGCATTCCTTGGTTTGTATCCTCATTACTCCAATCTGTTACAGTTGCCCCCCCTCTGCCCCGACCTTCCTGAGTCTTTCTTATAAGGACCTTGTAATTGCACTGGACCCACCTGAGTAATCCACGATAACCTCCCCATCACAGATTCTTAATTTAATCACATCTGCAAAGTCCCTTTTGCCATATATAATAATATTGACAAATTCCAGGGATTAAGGTCACACAGATTGTGTGTGTGTGTTTGCAGTGGTGGTGGTAGTGGGGAGTTTGTCAGGGATTATTCAACCTACCTCATACTGAGCACTTTGGTGCAAAGGGAGAAATAGATGGCCAAGTGGTAACTTGCCCTTTAAGTGGAACAGAAAGCGTTTATAGAAAGAATTGGTTAAACAGCTTTGACTGAACTCAGAGCAAACTCTTACTCTAACAGCTTTATTTGTTATGTATAAGTGGAAATTAAAATAATATGTGCTTTTTCTAGGCAAATACATTTTTGTATGAAAAGCTTTGTCTGTTATGGGCGGTATTATGTTCCTCTTAGGAGTTTCATTGTTGCTTTTCTACAACTTGAAAAGGCACCGTGGATCTTCCCTTTGATTCAGATAGCAAGTGTTCTAGGGAAAAGTGACTGTCTTTTTTGAACATCTAATAAGGTTGGCAAATTATTGACATTCTTTGTATCATTAGACCCAATATTCTGCTGAAGAAACTGAAATTTAGAAACCTTAAAATTTAGAAGAGTTTTATGTCCATGGTCTCAGAGCATGTAAGTGACAGCTCATGGTTTGAAGCCATATTGTAGCTGAGGCCAAAGCTCATCTTTCCCTCCTTTAATTTGTTGCTTCCATAGAACGAACAACTAAATCACCTGTTGCAGATGAAGTTGCTAAGTGAGTAAGACCAGGGCTAGGATCTCGGTCTTCTTGTCCCATGCTCTACATTGAAAACCTTCTCTAAATCACTTTTTTTGTTTGTTTGTTTGCCCTATAAATTCAGAATTTTATTATATTTAATACAGTTCTATCTAGAAGTAATACTTCATTTAATTATTTTTAATTGGAAAAATTGCCAATGCTGCTTGACGGCAGGGTCTGGGTCTTATATTGTCTGTCTTTTGTACCCTTTTCAGAGTTTAGAATTGTGTTATAATATAAAATATAAGAAATATAGTTGGAACTGAATAGAATGGAAATATTTTAATTTGAGGCCTTATGTAATTTTAATTTTCAGAATTGAAACAAAATCTGTTCATGCAGCTATCAAATCAGATATTCTTTTTATAATGAACACCTTCCCAAAATCCTTTATCTATTTATAAGAAAATGGAAATGGATCATTTTTCTGTAACAACTTCTCTATTTTTAACCCACCACCAAATTCATTGTATTTCTTGTCTACAACACAATGAATTTCAGTTGGGGGAAAAAGAGATAAATAAATCAGCAAGATAATTGAAGTACATTTATGGACTCCTTTATTTTAGTTGACTTGTCCAAGAATCAAGCAAATGAATACTTTTAAGGATTTGATAAGCATTGGTACAAACCACTATTGCAAATGTTCTCTGATTGCAGTAATTAACTTTGTAGTCGTGAAAGGGAACCCTTGATCTTCCTTCATTTTCCAACACAAGTGTTCTGAAAAGAATTAACATGAAAGGAGCCTGTGAACAAACATAATGTGTGAGGAAGTGAAGATACCAGTTATTTCCCTTTCAATCCATAGATGAGCAGTCATTGTGGAGCTCATTAAACAGCAAGCACTATCTTGGGATTAGGAATTTTCCTTAGGAAAACAGCAGAACCTGAAGAATGACCTACCTTTCATAGCCAAATAAAAAAGTCACTTCTGAAACAAAGTCAGGTATTTAAAAATTACCAAGCATCAGTATTTAGTGCTTTTTGTATAATTCCCTCATTTCGTACCTTGTCCTTTTTTCCTTTTTCTTTTTAAACAGCTAAGAGAAGGCCAAACTTGGCTCACGTTTTTTCTCTTTGTGATTTTTAAGGTTGATACAAAAATACAGAATTTTAAGCAGAAAGACTGATTTTTAAGGATGAACAACTAAATCACCTGTTGCAGATGAAGTTGCTTTTGTTTCTGAGAGAATTATTTGGCTAGTTGTTGTTAGAGATAAATCCCATACTTTCAAAACTGCATGCATCTTAGTGACAGAAATAACTGGTGTCAATGTGAATCAAGAATTAACTTCTTTCCTTCACAATCCATACTGGTTTAACAACCTTTATTACCATTCAGTTGTCTTCTGTAATGGAGTGTTAAGGAAAACCTCTGGAATTCGTAGTGTGGAAGTGATTTATGAACTTAATACAAAGCTACCTACACGAAACAGTGAGGTTGTAGTGAAAGGGAGACTATTTTTCATTTCCAGTGTAATGACTTGAAAATAGGTAATGTAGTTATTAAATGACATGCTCTTTAAGTTCAATACTTAGCTGTGGTTAAAGGACTCAGAGGAGATAGTTTTTACTTCTTGACACTGCCAGGTCCACCATGATATTCTGTAAAGAGTAGGTACTCAAAAAGTAGTCCTCACAATCAACTGAATTTTTGTTAACAGTCTAGCTCTCTTCGTAGGCCTCTGAGATCATCTATCTGTCATACATAAGGTCTTGCCACAAGATACTCCAGGGGCCATTCTTGGCTGTGCTTGTGAGGGATTTCAGGAATTCTAAATGCAGTTGCATGGTAGCCCTCAGAAGATTCTGTTCTAACATCATGCATTGGTTTCTTATGTTGTTCTTTTGTGAGCTCTTATGTTGTTCAGTATGATCAAACCGTTGTTTCTCATTAGAATTTAGGATCCTGTCTTCCTATTTTTTCCAAAAGTTGGCCATTTTTCCTAGCTCTGATGACTGATGGCTGTAATCCTGCTGTTTTTCTTTTTGGCAAATCATGTAGCTTCACCGAGTTCTCCTACTGAATTCTATCTATGTGTGATTCTGCAATCTGCAGGTGGACCTCTCGTCTTAAAGTATTCCTATTTGAGCACCTATCCCCTGCTGTGTGTATGGGGGGAGATAGTGGGAAACAGCAAAGATCAGTGTACACATGGACTGCACATCGATGCATGTCCTAATGCAGACTCTGCCACTTGCTAGTTGTAGGTGACTTTCACCTCTTGAAGTCTTGGTCTCCTTAGTTGAAAATAAGTATTATATTACTCAACTCAAAAGGTTTTGATGAAGATTAAATGCGATAACATAGGTAACGTCCCTGGTACACTGCCTCACATAGAGCAAGCTCTCAGTGAATGATAGCAGTCTGTTCCCCAAATTATCCTTAATCCATGTCCACTCATCTATGATATCAATTACCAATCTGTTACCAAATAGTCTTTTCTGTTGATGAAAGCACACTTGTCTGGATTTGCTCATGCTACGAGCCTCTGAAGGCTGCCTTGATTTTCTGCCATTTCATTGTGAGTCTGTTTAGTCTCCAGGTCCTGACCCAATGTGCCCAATCCCCCACCCACACCTCCAAAGAACAAGAAGTCTTTCCCTGTCCTTATCACATGTATAATATATGCTTTCATATTGCTTTCTGAAATTACTTCTTTATTATTTCTCTTTTTGTCTCCTATGACATAAGAAACACTGTTATAAGAGAACATTTTCTTTTTGAGACAGTACTGTTTAGTGTCTATGTACACTTCAGTCATTAATTAAAAAAATATGTATTGAGTGCCTAGTATGTACGAGGCAGTATTAAAAGTTCCAGGGAAACCTTGAACAATAGAACAGGCAAAATTTCCTTAATATTGAATAAAGCAGGTTGACAATAAACAAGTAGAAACCTAAATAAATATTATTATATCACATCATGGTAAGCTCTATGAAGGAAAAAAGCAAAGGGATAGAGAGAGGGGGCAAGTGTGTGTGTGACATTTGAACAGACTCGAATGGCGTGAAGACACAAGCAACTGGTAAATCTGGTGTGAGAACTGTAGGAAGACAAGCAAGAGCACAGGCTCTGACGAAGGCATGTGTGAAGAACAGCCTGACACCTCACTGTGTCAGGATCATAATGACTGAGGGCGAGAGTAGAGAGAGATGCGGTCTAAGAGATAGGAAAAGGTCAGATTATGTAGACGTCTGCAGTCCATGATAGGATAATTGTGTTTTATTGCAAGAAAAAAGAAGTTTAAAATAGAGGGATAGAATCAGATTTATGCGTGTTGAGAAGAATTATCACACAGTTGGAATCAAAGCCAAAGGATGGCATGTGTGCTTCATTATTATATGGAGGCAATGTTCAATAGGCCCTTTCAGGGATTATTTTATTCTCTAGGGGAATATACCTTTGGTTGACATTCTTTTTACTTTTGTTTAAGGTGCTGACTCTGTGAAGTTATGTGTTAATTTGTAGATTTTTGTCCATTAGAGATGCAAATGATTTTTGACTGATAGAAAGGATAACGCCAAAGGTTACAGATTCATTGCCTATCGGACATTAACCAGTTTTGTGTCAAAATCAGTACACTTATTTCAGTATGTCTTTCCCATATGTCACAATTCTCTAATTATCCTGTGAACCAGCTTTGAAATCTTTCTGGTCTGCCATTAATTGGTTAAACATCTGTAATGTGTGTTTATTCTACATTTGTATGGGAGTTATAGTTTTACCTGTTTGAAGATTATATACTTTGACATGCTAATAAAGTTCACTTTGGCTGCTGAGAATGAAATGTGTGAAGGTTTTAGGGGAAAGTTGTCAAGAGTGGAAGTAGGGAGACAAATGACAAGGCTGCAGTGAACCAGGCAATTAGAATGGTCAAGATGGCCTGGGTAGTTATAGTGGCAGAAATGGTGAGAATTGGATTTTTCATCCGATTTTGAGGTAGGACAAAACATGCTGATAAATAGACATGAGGTGTGAGATAAAGAGAGGAATGTAGTATTTTTGCTTGTGCGACTGGGAAGGGAAGTGGTGGTAGAGGGAGAACACAATTTTTGGAGAAAATTAAGAGATCTATTTGGATGTGTTAATTTGAGATGCAATCTACAAAGTTCAGACAATTAAGTTGCAAACTTTCCACCGTGTATGTCTTTGTCAAAGTCCTTTATGGTAACAATGTTGATGTCTATAGTTTTGCAATAATCAGGCAAATCTTAGTTTTTAATGAATATTTATATTATACTTGTGTATATGTTCTCTAAACATAGATAGACACACTTATAATCACATATATTCCATTCATCTGATGTTTAAATGTGTGTGTATGTGTATGTACACAATATTTGGCCTCATTTTTCAAGGAATTGGTAAAAATACTCCCATTTTTCTAAATTATAAAATTCAGGCTTAAGCATTAGCAGGGGCAAATTATTTCATGAAAATTAACTTCCTGAGTTTCCTGAGTGTAAACTTCCTGAGTATAGAGATCTTTGTCTCTTTTATTGACTGAATAAAAAAAAAAGATGCTAAGTATCTCCAACACATAGTAAATACTCAATTAATTTGATGAATACATGAAGGAATGGAAGAGCCTTTCTATAGTTGGGAGAATGCTTTATGATCTTAATCAGTGGAATATAAAAAAAGGTAATTCAATTTGGCTACATAAAATTTAGAATAACAATTTACATAATAGATTCACCTTACTATCTGTTTCTTAGGCCAATGTTAAAATTATATTCAGTATCCTGAACATGTAGTATCTAAAGTCTAGTGAAGCAGCCCCAAATATGCTTGGCATATAAGGAGCCAGCTCTTTATTGGACATGTGATTTAATCTTGAGCAAGTGATTTCACAACTGTTTTCATTTATTTCTGTCTGTAAAATGAGATTAATAATGATAAAAATACTTAGTTCACAGGGTAGTTATAATAATTAAACAGACCAATGTACGAAAAACCTTGGAACAGTGTTCCGGTACATAGTAAGCACTCAATATAACAATTATTATTATATGAATCAGTAGTTTATTATAGTAGGGGAGATAAATAACTGCTACTTAAATCCATGAAAATTACACATTATGAAACTTGGCAAATGGATATAAAAACAAACAAACAAAAAACTTTTTCCAGTGTGAAACACTATTTAAAATATAGACATAATCCAGGAAAATGACAGGAATTTTTGTAGTTAAGAAAATCACCTCACATATTAGACTGGTTTTTGAGTTAGCATTTTACTTTCTGCCCTACCTCTAGCTGATCAATTTTTGAGAATAAAGGGTTTTTGAAAGAATTTCTCTTCTTTTTGATGTTCATTTTGTTCCCAACTTTTTGTTTCAGAGGAAATGAAAATGCTGAAGTCCTTAAAGCTTTAAGGACAAGAAAAGACAGTAATCAAAAAAAAAAAAAAAAAAAAAAAAAAAAGGACAGTAATCATCCAACAACAATGTCAGGCAAAAACTGCCTTTCCTGGGAGGTTTTATCTTAATAATAACTTCAAAATCTTACAGTTTCATGGGAGGCAGTTTCCCCTTTTATCCATTCAAAGATAGGCTGATATGAAAATAAAGTGGACTCATTACAAGATGCAGCTATTTGAATTTGTGCGTACTTCCCACATCTTTTATACAATCAAATAAAAACGGTTCACGTATATTAGATATATTCTTACAACCTTATAGTTATCCTTTTCCTTAATCTCTTCCGGAGTAAAGGTGGAGTCTACTCCCAGAAGAGATTTAACACTCTTTCCTTGTTCTTTGAAAAATGTGAGATCTCCAACCAAAGCTTTCACATCAGGGTAAATCATACATCCAAGGGAAGGAATGAGGTCAAGTCTTCTGAAATCCCCAAAATGATTTCTTGTCTTACATATGCAAACTGAAGTTTTAAGCTTCCCTCTCAAACCCCCTCCCTCTTAAATTCAATATTTATCACTAGCATTTTAAGCGTACCAAGTCCAACCTAAGGCTCTTGATTCCCACTCTGGAAAGTTGTCCTAGCCTCTCAATCCCAGTAAATGGTACCTTTAGCTACCTAGATGCTCAAGCAGACATGTCCATGTTCATTCCTGCTTTCTCCCTTTACTTTACCTCCTGCTCATAATGTATCAGTGATGTTGATTGAATCTACCCACAAAATCTGTATGTTGCCTCTGTCCACTTTGTTTAATTTTTGTGGTGATGATTCACTCCAGTCCACTCTTCCCCTCACCCAATGTGCTCTCGTGCCAAACACCTTCTTTCAGTTCCTTGGGACCCCAGTTTCTTTCCTGAGCGAGCAACGCCTAATCCCTCTGCTTGAGGGATTAGGAGTAGACACTCTCTACTCTTAAGAGTAGACACTCTTTACTCTTCTTATTTAAATGAACAATACCTCAGTGATGGCCCCAATGACCCATCTATCTAAAATAGGTCCCTTGTCTGTTGTTAGTTTGTGTCTCAGAAACTTGTTTTTTTTTTCATTTTACCTTCATTTGTGTTTCCATAATTTATTTTTATTGCATTTACTTTATTAACAAAGCCTTTCTGGTTTACCATTTTATCCCCAGCACATAGCTTAGTCCTAGAAAATGAAAGACATTTAGTGGATAATTGTTGAATAAATGGATGATTAATTTACAAAATATAGTCTGTCAGATATTTAGATTTTTTAAAATTTATAAGCAAAAATACAAGCACTTTTCTACAAAAAAAATGATAAGCCCATGATACACTTAGAGAAAGCTAAAAAGTTTAAGCTTCCTTTCCTAATTTCTATTGTAAAGCCCAGGCCGTCAAGAGATCTCTATGTAGATATATTTTCAAAGCTATGGTTTTTTAAAAATCAGACTCATTCTTTTAATTTCAAAAGTTACATCTTGTACTATTGTTCACTGTTTAGGCCAGTATCTTATATCTTCTTCAAATTCTATTTGTACAATATCACACTTGTCAGAAACTTTTTTTCTAAATAAGTGTAAAATATTAGCATTATGCTACTTCAGCTGAGTTATTTTGGTCCAGAACTTTCAAAGTCAAAGTTATCTGGAAAGCAACTATTTTCTTGAGGAAAAAAATTTTAAAAAATTATCCCTTTTTCTGTTATGAATTTATCCTTAGGCTCTTACTATTGGTGATTAATTTTCTGCTACATTTTATGTATTTAATCTTATAATAGGATAACATTTGTTTGAAATGAGAATAATTTTAGAATAAATCTGTTTATTGCTTCGCACCTTTTTAATCTCAGAATGTTAAGAATTTGTGGTAACTTTCTTTACAGTGTAGTTAAATGTACTCCTGTTGGGCTGAGGACTCAGAATTATTTTCTAAGAATTCATGGTTTTGAATAAATATATAAATAGAATTAATTGATCAAGACTATATCTTAGGACACCAGAGCCTTGGAAAGACTGACTTATAACCTGCTTTTTATTTCTTAATACTTTGTGAACATATGAGACTAAATCCTCATTTTAAATTAAAAACCAACAATCTTTTTTAAAAAAAAGTAGTCAACACACACACACACACACACACACACACACACACAGTGTCAAAAAAAATGTATACACATTTTAAGAAAGGAAAAAACTATATTAAAATTACTCGACGGTAACCACTTTGACCACCTCTTGTAATTGCAGAAGTCAAACGTGATTTGTATTCATTTTTTGTTATCTGTATATATTGAGTATTACAATATTAATACAGTTTTTTTCTTAATATGTGTTTACATTTTTTGACACCGTGTGTGTGTGTGTGTGTGTGTGCGTGTGTGTGTTTGTGTGTCTGTGTGTATATGTATTCTACAGTTGTTGGGTGTAGTGTTTTATAAACCAAATTAAGTCAAGTTAATTAATGTCATTCTAAACTTCTACATACTTAACTAAGTTTTTGTCTACTTAAAAAAAATAGTTACTGAAATAAGTGGGCTAAAGTCTCCCCTATGACTGTGGATTTGTATATTACTTCTTACTTCTGTCAACTTTTGCCTTATATAATTAAAATTTATGCTACTAGGTATTTACACATTTATGATTTTACAATTTCTATAAAATTGACTTTTCTATTACTTTGAAATATGCATCTTTATACTTGTAATTCTACTTAAGTTTACTTGTCCATTATTAATATAGTCATATCGTTTTTATTTTGGTTAATATTTACTTGATAGATCTATTTTCATCATTTTACTTTCAAGCTATATGTGTGCATACATTTAAAGTGCTTCTTTTGTAAATAGAGTATGACTTCATTTTATTTTTTATTCAATGTGACATTTTAACTGGAGAGTTGTGTCCATTTATACTTAATATAACCATTGATTTAGCTGCCTTAAATGTGCCAATTTGGTAGCTATGTTTTTTATCCTATTGGTTGTTTATCATAATTTCTCCTTTTTTTGGCTTTCTTTGTAATTCATCAATTAATCATTCATCATGATTATTCCAATTTTAAAGTCCTTCAAGATTTTAATTTTCCTTTTATTACTCTTTTAGAGGCTACATTATTGATTACAATGTAAATGTATTCCTTCTTGAAAACGCAAAACTCGCTCATTTAATTCCATTTCACCCCTTCAACCTTTTGTGCTAATCTTGACATATATTTCACTTATATAGACTTCTACCTATTTTTTTTTCAATGACTTTATTGGGGAACAGTGTGTATTTCCAGGACTTTTTTTTCCAAGTCAAGTTGTTGTCCTTTCAATCTTAGCTGTGGAAGGTGCCTTTCACCTTCAAGTTGTTGTCCTTTTAGTCTTAGTTGTGGAGGGCACAGCTCAGCACCAGGTCCAGTTGCCGTTGCTAGTTGCAGGGGGCACAGCCCACCATCCCTCTCAGGAGTCGAACCGGCAACCTTGTGGTTGAGAGGACACGCTCCAACTAATAGCCATCTGGGAGCTCAGTGGCAGCTCAGCTCAAGGTGCCATGTTCAATCTTTAGTTGCAGCAGGTGCTGCCCACCATCCCTTGTGGGATTCAAGGAATCGAACTGGCAACCTTGTGGTAGAGAACCCACTGGCCCATGTGGGAATTGGACAGGGAGCATTCGGAGTTAGGACCATGGAGCTCCAATCGCCTGAGCCACCAGGCTGGCCCCCCCATTTGTTTTTATACATTGTAAATTCCACAAGACATTATATATGTTTTTTAAATATTTTTTTAATTACAGCTGATGTACAATATTATATTACTTTTAGATGTGCAACAAAGTGATTAGATATTTATATAACTTATGAAGTGATCACTCTGATAAATCTAGTACCCATCTGACACCATACATAGATATTACAATAATACTGATTTTATTCCTTAGGCTATGCTTACATCCTCATGACTATTTTGTAACTACCCATTTGTGTTTCTTAATCCCTTCCCCTTTTTCACTCATTCCCCCAAACATCCTCATATCTGGCAACCATCAACATGTACTATCATGAGTTCATTTCTGTTTTATTTGTTCATTTAGTCTGTTCTTCAGATTCCATATAAAAGTGAAATCATATGGCATTTGTCTTTCTCTGTCTGACTTATGCCATTCAGAACAATACTTTCTAGGTCCATCCATGTTGTCACAGAGGGCTAGATTTCATTTTTTATGGCTGAGTAATATTCCATTGTATATATGTACCTCCTCTTTATCCATTCATCTATTGATTGACACCCATGTTGCCTCCAAATCTTGGCTATTGTAAATAATGCTACAATGAACATATGGATGTACTTGTCACTTCGAAGTAACATTTTGGGTTTCTTTGGATAAATACTCAGAAATGGGATTACTGGGTCCTTCTTTGTTTCTTGTGATAGCCTTTGATTCAAAGTCTATTTTGTTGGTATATGTATTGCTACTACAGTTTTTGTTTGTTTGTTTCCATTTTCATGAAATACCTTTTTCAATCCCTTTACTTTCAGTATGTGTGTGTGTCTTTTGATGTGAAGTGGGTCTTTTGTACACAGCATATGTATAGGTCTTGTTTTCTTATCCATCGTGTCTTTTGATTGGAGCATTTAATCCACTACATTTAATTAATCCACTACATAATTAATCCACTACATCCACTAGTAATTGTTAATAGATACATTATTATTGCATTTAATTATTCATAGTTTTGGTCTTTTTTTTTTCTTCTTCTTCTTCTTCTTAAATAAGTCCCTTTAACATTTCTTGTAACACTGGTTTTGTGGTGATGAACTCCTTTAGCCTTTTCTTGGCTGGGAAGCTCTTTGTCTGTCCTTTGATTCTAAATGATAGCTTTGTTGGGTATAGTAAACTTGATTATAGATCCTTGCTTTTCATTGCTTTGAATATTTCATGCAAATCCTTTCTGACCTGAAAAGTTTATGTTGGGAAATCAGCTGAAATTCTTATGGGAGTTTTTTTGTAGGTAACTAATTGCTTTTCTTTTTCTACTTTTAAGCTTCTTTCTTTCTGTTTAACCATTGGCATTTTAATTATGATGTGTCTTGGTGTCCACCTTATTGGGTTCATCTTGTTTGCAGCTCTCTGAACTTCCTGGGCTTGAATGTCTATCTCCTTCAGCAAGTTGGGGAAGTTTCCACAATTATTTCTTCAGATAGGTTTTCAATGTCTTGATCTCTCTCTTTGCCTTCTAGTACCCCTATGATGCAAATGTTGGTATACTTGATGTTGTTCCAGAGGCCCCTTAATTATCCTAATTTTGATTATTTTTTTTCTTTTTGCTGTTCTGATTGGGTATTTTCTGCTACCTTATCTTCTAAATCACTAATTTGGTCCTCTGTTTATCTAATTTACTGGTGATTTCGTCTAATGTATTTTTTATTTCAGTTATTGTACTCTTCTTCATTTCTGACTTATTTGTTTGTTTGTTTGTTTGAATATTTTCTTTCTCTTTGTTGAAGTTCTCCTTGGAATCATTGAGCATCCTTATAACTAGTGTTTAGAACTCTGTGTCTGATAGATTGCTTGTCTCCATTTTGTTTAGTTCTTTTCCTGGAGCTTTGTACTATTCTTTTATTTGGGCCATGTTCTTTATCTCCCTAGTTTTGGCTGCTTCCCTTGTTTTGTTTCTATGTATTAAGTAGAACTGCTATGTCTCCCAGTTTTAGTAGAGTGGTTTTATGTAGTAGATGTCCTGTTGGGTCCAGTGGCACAGTCTCCTTGGTGACCTGAGACAGATGTGTCCCAGGTGGGAATAGTGTGTACCCTCCTGTTGCAGGTAAGCCTTGGTTGCTGTTTGCACTTCAACAGGAGGGATTAACCCTTGGGCTGATTGGTTATGAGGATTGGTTCTGACTACAATGGAGGAGCTATTGTACAGGGGCTTACCCTACAGAGCAAGGTTTGATTTAGCAGGTTTCTAGGGCCAGCCCAATCTGTCCTTTGGATATGTCATTTGTGAAGGTGGTTGGGTGGTTCTCTGGTGTGGTCTGAAGCTGGCCACCAGGTTGATAGCTTCTGGCTCCTCTTGGGAGGGGCTCTTTTGGAGGCCAAGGCCAGCTGATGCATGTGCTCTGCCTTGGTGTGAGCTACAAAGTGATCTGTAGATGGTTGCCACTTTGGGGTTTGTGAACCTTGAGAGATTTTTAGGAAAGTTCACTGCCTAAATCAAAATAGGCCATTTGCATGAAAAAGCCAATAGAAACAGCTTGGCTGGGATAACAGGTTGGGTCTCAGGGAATCACTGGGGCAGGTTGAACACCATTAGCTAGGTTGATGGAGACTCAGATCTGGCTCCTATCTGCATCTGCGGTTGGGTGGGAGTGGGGCGGCTCAACCAAGGAACATGGCTTCTACCAGCACTTTTGTCTAGAAGAAAGCTACCCCTCCAGCCCTTGCCCTGAAGCCAGACAATTCAGTTCTTCCCTGTATGTCCCTGGAGCCTTTCAAGCTGTTGCCCCAGCACTGAAGTTCAGAGTGAGTGAGTTCCTCAGTGAGTAAGTCCTTGTGCGGGCCCTTTAAGAGGAATGCCTGGGACTCCAGCAGCTCTCTGTGTTACTCAGCTAAAATCTCTGCTGGTTTTCATAGCCAGAAATTTGGAGACTACTTTTCCCAGCCTGGAAACTTGGGCTGAGGAGCCTCATATGGGGCTGGGACCCCTTGCTCCTCAGGGGGACCTCTGCAGCCAAGATATCTCTCCACATGTGGGTGTGGGACCACCACATTCTGCATCTTTGCCCCTCTTCCCAGTCTCAAGGTGGCTTCTGTGTATTCTTAGTTATAGGACTTCTGTTCAGCTAGATTTCAGGTGATTCTCAATGATGGTTGTTCTATCATTGTAATTCTGATGTGGTTGTGTGAGGAGGTGAGCACAGTGTTTACCTAATCTATTGTCTTAACTGGAAGCCATATTTTTGTTTTAATAGTGAATATGCACTTATTTTTACCCGTAAATACATCATTTCTTTTGCACTGTTTCCTGAAGTTCTATGTTTCTATGAGATCATTTTCCTTCAGCCTGAAGAAGTAGCGTTACTATTTCTTATGGTGCAAGTCTGCCTGCAAATATTTCTGTTTACATTTTTCTGAAAATGTCTTCATTTTTTTGTGTTTTTTTAAAATATTTTTGAGGGGTTCAGAATTCTAGGATAGCATAATTTTTACTTCCAACACTTTATTTATGTCAGTCCATTGTCTTGTTCTCACATTTTTCTATTGAAGAATCAGTTGTCAATCTTAGCTTGTTTTTTACTGAAGATATGTACCCTTGTTGCATTTTAAAATGGTACTTTTTGAAACGTTCTTTTTGCTTTGGTTTTTAATAGTGTTATTATAATGTGACTAAGTGAGGCTTTATTCACATTCATTCTACTTAGTGTTTGTATAGTTTTTTGAATCTTAAAAATATGAAATTAGACATTTTTCATTAATTTTATAAAATTATTGGCCAGTTCTTTTCAAATATTTATGTTTTGCTAGTCTGTCTCTTCTTCTCCAAGTACTCTGATTATATGTGTTAAACCTTTTCATTAAATCCTGTTTCCTTCATTTCCCATCTTCTTTTCTTTTATAGCTATTATTTGGGCACATTTTATTATCATATCTTCAATTCACTAAATTATTAATTCTGCTATTTCTAATTTGTTGTTGAACCCATCTAATGAATTCTTAATTTAAATTTTTATATTTTTAGTTGTAGAATTTCAATTTGATTCATGAATTTCAGGTTTCTGCTGGAATTTTCAATTATTTCCTTTATTTACTTAAATATATTAATCATGGCTATTTTAGAAACCCTGTTAGACAACTTTGATATCTGAACAATTGGACATCTGTTTGTATTCCTTGTGTTTCTTTTGGTTTCTGATTATTTTGTTATTTTTTTTGTTTGTTTATTTTTGTTTCTTTTTTTTGAGCAAGGCTTGTATATTTTGAACAAATACTGAACATTATAGACATCAAGTTAAGTATCAGGTTTTCTTTTGCTAGGGGCAGTGGGATATCTTGATCTTTTAGATGGTAACTTTCAGTCTTTATTAGTGCTGAATTATATCTTATATGCCCTTCCTCTTAAGTAACGCTTTAGGGGCGCTTAACTCAAAGCTTGAGGAATTAAACAAACCCCTCATTTGGAGAGGATTAAACACCCTGACCTCTGTTTTTCTAACATGAGATATCTTTGGAATATCTGCTCTGCCCTTTAGCCTTCAACTGTTGTTTGTGTTGTGTTTCTTAGAGATCCTCTCTATAGACCACTTGAGAAAAATTGGGAACCATATTTTGGGGCTCTCACTTTTGGGCTCTCTTCCTTCTTGAATTTTGCCCTGTAACCTCCAGCTTCTCTAGCAGCCCTGAAACCTGACATTTGTCTCTTCAGTGAAGTAAGACCCCTTCTTCTTAATTCAGCTCTATTCCCCCATGCCAGTGCAAACTGGAGTCTATAGGAAAAAACACCCACTTGAAGTACTGCTCTTCCTTTAAGAGTCATATCTCCTCAATCTGCTGCTTGCCTTAGTTGCTCTTCAGAGACTTTTATTATTTTTTTTTTATATTTTGTCCAGGATTTTAATTGTTTATAGTGCGAGGGTGAGTCTGCCATACCTAATCTATCTTGCTCATTATTGAAACTGAGGATTATTATTTTTAAACTACAGATGAAGTATTCATTATTTGCCAGGTATGTTGCTCAGGGATTTAATTGTATTATCTCATTTAATCCTTTCAGTAGTCTTTGAATTAGTCTCACTTTAGTAGCAAAGAAACTGAAACTTAGAAAGGATAATTAGCCCATATCACACAATAAGTTATGTATCTAGATCTGTCTGATATAGACAGAGGGAGGGGAGAGTGGGGACAAGAGAGCTTATTTCAGGCCCTAACAAAGACCACCAGGGCTTGCTTTACTGTTTTTCTGACAGATAATGCCTTATTTTCGTGGTCTTATTTTTACTTCTGGTTAGAAACTGAGCTCTATAATCTTTACTGGTAATATAAAATAAGATCAAGAAAACAAGAAAAACTTGTTAATTATGTTCTCAAAGATTTATTTAAAAACTCTTTTGAGGAAATAATGTATGTCATACCAACTGTCTTTGCTGCTTTAATTGGTACTTGAAGAAATCTTCAGATAATTCAGTATATCTTAAATGACTTCCTTTTGTTTTCTGCAGTTCATGAATTGAGGCTAGAAGACATGCTGCAAGTATAAGCAAAGTGAGGTGTTTTAAATAATGAGAAATTGAACCTACCTATAACTTTGAATATAAAAGAAAATACTAAGTACCAAAGTCTGAATAAATGTGAAGGAAATAAATGGTAACATCTATGTTACTTTTTGCCAAGTACTATAGCGCTTTACTCATTTAATCCTCATACCACCTCATTGATGCAGGTTATCTTGCCATTCAACAGATGAAGAAACTGAGGCATAGAGAGGTCTGATAAATTTCTCAATATCACAGATCTATAAAGTAGCCGAAGTGAGATTTAAATCTTGGCTGTCTGGCTTCTTAACTCTTTGTACAGAAATAAAAATATTCAGTAAAATCTCAATTAACTTGAATTCTTGAAGAATAGGATGTTATTAATAATTGATTCTCTGATTAGGTTATAAGCACATTAACATATTTTCTACTTTAATGCTAGTTAGAAATTTTGTTTTAAAAATAATCAGTCCACTTCACAATATATTTCTCAGATACTGCTAAGGAAAAAGAACGGTAACTAGAGGTATGTATTCTAGGGATTTTAAGTAAAATTTTGAAGGCAATTATGGATGTGGAGAAATGCTAGCTATGTAGATTGTGAATATTTCAAGACGTATAAAAGAATCAGAAAACTATTATTATAAGCAAGACTGGTTACCATGTGATCATTATTAATTCATTTATTCATTTGTTCCACAAACACTTATTTATTACACCTATCCATTCAAAGAAATCTATTACTGAATATTTAACATGTGCCAAATAATGTACTAGGTAGTTTGAGAAACTTGATCACATTTGGTACAATAGCACTCTGTTATCATCTGAATCTATTACTTTCACTTTCAGTTGAGGACAGTGTGGCTTAGTTGGCATTAATAATTTGTGCATTGTCAGGAAGTTAATGGCTGTGCAAATGGCTGAGATGGGCGCTAAGCCCAGGAATGAGACTCCAAGAGCAAAGCTATAATGTTGTGGGGTGCTGATTCAGACAATGGGAAAGGAGATAGCAGTCCTAGGTTAGGGATAAGACAGAGTTGGACCACAAAGGACTTTACAATTTGGTAGAAGAGATAAGAAAACCACAACTATAAATCTAAGAGTAAAGAGAATGTGATACATATCATAATTGAGATGCAATATTTAGGTCTTCAAAGAAGGGAGAGATTAATTCCAGCTGTGATAAGCAAAGAAAATTTCTGGGGAAAAAAAGTTAAGTAAAGATCTGAAGGATACCATATAAACTATAACCCATGTGTTCATACAACAGCCACTGCAGTGTCTCTTCTGTGTTTGAAATGGAAATGTCTGTTGTCTCCTCCTGAGCTCCTAAGCACCTTTTTGTAAAGGCAACTGTCACTTTCTATTTTGTACAGTGATTAAATATGTACATGCTTTTTCTATGGCCTCCTTCAAGGTGGAGACTCCTATTCCTCAGGTGGATCTCTACAGCGTCTGGCACGGTGCCTACAACATAGCAGGTGCTTTCCAAAGTCCCCTCTCGCTTGGTGTCAGTGACATCATGTTCTCCTGGCTGTCTTCCCATCTCTTTGTACTCTTCGTAGCCTCCTTAGGCAAGAAGATAGTGTCCTCAGTGTTCAAATTCCTGGCATCTACCTCTCAAACAGAACCTGTTGTACTTTATACAATGTCACACTTTGGTGATCCCCCACATGCTAATACCTCCCAAATCCATATATATCTCTTCCGAGGTCTGGATTGGTTTATACAGCTGCCTGACATATACCTACCTGGGTGTCCCTGAGGCCCTCTGATGTCAACACTTCTTAAACTGAACTCATTCCCTTCCCTTCCTCCAGACTTCCAACTCTTCCTACATTTCCATCTCAGTGAATGTTAGAGCAAGACCGTCTGGGCACCCATGTCTCCTGACCACTTCCTCTTCTCTTCTCCCTGCTTATAGACATCTAGGCAGTCATAAAGTTCCTTCACAGTTGAAGCGACATTTCTTTAATCTCTGGTCCCATAAATCTGCCTGGCCATTGTCTGAGCTCACACTTCATCATTTCTCATCTACATTGCTTTAGTCTCCCTGACAGCAGGCTTGCTCTCTTGCGATCCATGTTTTCAAACTGCTACCCAGAATGATTTTTTAAATGCAAGTCTGAAGATGCCATCCCCTTTAATGTCTTGGCTTTTCAGTGCCTAATGGGTAAGAATTAAACCCCTCAGCGTGGCAAATAGGAAGAGACTCCTTTTCTCCACTTCATTCCTTTCTTGACCGTCCTTGTGTGTCTCCTCACTTCACCTTGAGTGTTGACTTTGCCTCTTTGTTGGGCTAACTCAGCCTTCAAAAAGAAGCTTAATAGTTACTGCCTCTAGGAAGACTTTATGACCGTTCCTGAAGTCTAGATTAGGTGACCCTACTATTTGCTGGAATAGTACTCTGAGCTTATTTCTATCATAGTTCTTATCACACTAGAGCCTAATTTTTTCACGTAACTATCCTCTTTTCCTCCTTTTTGTGAGTATTTTGAGAGAAAGAACCTCATTTTCGATGTACCACAATGAGCAGCTCATAATGACACATTGCAAGAATGCAATAAATAGTTGCTTAGTGAATAGATAAAGAATGCTTGGTGAGTAACTAAAATATCATCTGAGAACAAAGAATTCATACTTTTTGAAATGGAAATTAGTTCAGTTTGGGGACATGCTGCATGATTTTTCTATATCATGGAAATATGCTTTTGATTTTCTAATCCTCATCACTGCTCCACCAGAATTCTTCCCCCCCCAAAAAAACAGTAATGCAAGTGTAAACGAAACACAATGCAAAGCCAAGGATAATAAGCAGAATCACCCTTAAGTATGCACTAACCTGAATCCAATGGTCATTACTTTCTTTGTAATTTACTTTATCTTTTTGGATACATAGATCATAATCCCCACAAGCTGTGTATTATTAATGTTGTAATGCCATTCGCATAAAATATAATGCTATATATACATGATTATGACATGCATTACATTTTAGTTCTATTACATATCTTTTTGTGACTCCAGATACTGATGTATATGGGATATCTATAGATCTATCTGGAGTCACAAAAAAGCAAAACTAAAACAGAATTAAATATAACGCATATATATTATATCTATCTATCTATCTATCTATCTATCTATCTATCTATCTATCTATCTATCTATCTATCATCTACCTACTGACCTATATATTGGTGTTATGTTCTCTGCTCTGAAAATGCACTAGTCAAGTGTGAGAGTTTTTTAACCACTCAGTGCAGTTATGAAAAAATCCTGAATTTGTTTTTCTTTCAAAGATTCTGTCCTCTCATGTTACAATTAATGAACTAACCACTGACACTGTGAGTTTGTGGATATGGGCTATAAACTTTAGACAGTGTCACTGATCTACACAGCCTGCTTTGTCCGTACCTGGGATTCTTCACTTTTCACACAGGGATGTGAATGTTAATCACCACCCACTTATCACAAGAACTCTTTTTCTCAGAAATGTAAGCAACATTTGTGCTTTTAAATGGGTTATTTATTATTTGAAATGCAGGGCTAATTCTACATTCAGTTCACCTTTGTCAGTGTATCTATGCTTTTTGAAATTATAGAGATGAAATATGAGAGTATAAAGAGAAGACAGGGTTCAAAACAGGAAAACCCAGAGGTAAGATGTTATCGCAGCATTCAAATATATACCAAAGAATTAAAAATATTCCTTCAGGCATATGTGATGTGTTGGCCATTATTCCATTCATTCATGCTTGCCAGCTGCTACTGACATAAATCCCCCTTCCCTCGATACACTCTACACCCGTCAAAAACTTGTCTAAATTAAAAATGGAGCTATTGATAAATAATGTAGACATATTTTTGAAAAGCATATTCATTTCTAATTGATTCTGAGACATACTAATGTCTTTTTCTTTCTATTTAATTCCATTAATGTGATATGGTATAGAAATTTTTCAGAGAAAAAGGAAATGCGAGTTAAATATAGTATCATTTACTCTTCGAAACTGAAGGGATATTACAATTATTCTAGATGACTCTATCATCTTAGCCAATGTGGAGATCCCCTCTGATGTAATGAATTGTGGGTCCCATAACTTCTGCTCACAGCTTTCTACAGTGCAGAGGTTGCTGTATCACTCCTGTTGTAGCTCTAATTGTCAGAAAATATTGGGAGGAGAAAATCATCCTGTTTTCTGTGGGGGTGTATTATTCCTGCTACACAAATGTTATGATAATTATGCTGCTTCAAGAGATGGTTGAATATTGAACTTGCATTGTGGTTTGCACTAGAGAGTGGGGAGAGAAACCCTAGGAGAGAGGAAGGGGTTCATAGTTTTTCTTGATCTGGGCTGCAAGGGGAATGGTACATTCATGGGCACTACCTATAGGCCAGCCAGGATTTAGGAATTGTGAGAGCTCAAAGAGAGAGACTTTGAAATGGTGTTTCTCCTGTTTTTTGTTGGTGGCTAAAGTGCAGCTAATTCCTGAGAGCACGTGGAATGCCTTGAGCCCGTTTCCTTTTTTTTCTTTTTTTAATTTATTGGAGTGACAGTTATTAGTGAAATTACATAGATTTCAGGTGTACAATTCTGTATTACATCATCTATAAATCCCATTGGATGTTCACCACCCAGAGTCAGTTCTCCTTCCATCACCATATATTTGATCCCCTTTACCCAACCCCTTTATCCTCTGGTATTCACTAAACTATTGTCTGTGTCTATGAGTTTTTGTTTCTCATTTGTTTGTCTTGTTCTTTTGTTGTTTTTGGTTTATATACCACATATCAGTGAAATCATAGGGTTCTCTGCTTTTTCTGTCTGACTTATTTCACTTAGCATGATACTCTCAAGATCCATCTATGTTGTCACAAATGCTCCTATATCATCTTTCCTTAACACTGAATAGTATTCCATTGTGTATATATACCACAAATTCTTTATCCATTCATCTATTGAAGGACATTTTGGTTGTTTCCATGTCTTGGCCACAATAAACAAAGCTGCAATGAACATTGGAGTACACGTGTCTCTATAGAGAAATGCTTTCAGAATTTTTGGGTAGATACCCAGGAGAGCGATTGCTGGGTCATGTGGTTATTCTATTCGTAATTTCTTGAGGAACCTCCACACTGCCTTCCACAACGGCTGCATTCCCACCGACAGTGTATGAGGGTTCCTTTTTCTCCACAGCCTCTCCAACACTTGTTACTATCTGTCTTGTTGATGATAGCCATTCTGACTGGGGTGAGGTGATATCTCATTGCGGTTTTTATTTGCATTTCTGACGATTAGTGATGTTGAGCATTTTTTCATATGTCTATTTGACATTTGTATGTCCTTTTTGGAGAAAGGTCTCTTCAGGTCCTCTACCCATTTTTCAACTGGGTTGTTTGCTTTTTTGTTGTTGAGTTTCATGAGTTCCTTGTATATTTTGGATATTAGCCCCTTATCAGAGGCATTCTTTGCAAAAATCTTCTCCCATTCAGTTGGTTGCCTCTTTATTTTGTCGATGGTTTCTTTTGCTGTGCAGAAGCTTTTAAGTTTCATGTACTCCCATTTGTTTATTTTGGCTTTTACTTCCATTGCCTTTGGAGTCAAATTCATAAAATGCTCTTTGAACCCAAGGTCCATAAGTTTAGTACCTATGTTTTCTTCTATGCAGTTTATTGTGTCAGGTCTTATGCTTAAGTCTTTGATCCATTTTGAATTAATTTTGGTACATAGTGACAGGTAGCAGTCCAGTTTCATTATTTTGCACGTGGGTATCCAGTTCTGCCAGCACCATTTATTGAAGAGGCTGTCTTTCCTCCATTGTATGTTTTTAGCTTCTTTGTCAAAACTTATCTGTCTATATTTATATAGTTTTATTTCTGGGTTCTCAATTCTATTCCATTGGTCTATGTGTCTGTTTTCTTTTGCCAATACCATGCTGTTTTGATTATTGTAGCCCTGTAGTACAAGCTAAAGTCAGGGAGTGCGATACCTCCAGTATTGTTCTCTTTTCTTAAGATTGCTTTGGCTATTTGGGGTCTTTAGTGGTTCCAAACAAATCTGATGATTTTTGATTCTATTTCTTTTAAAAATGCCATTGGGATTTTGACGGGGATTGCATTAAATCTGTATATTGTTTTGGGTAATATGGCCATTTTAACTATGTTGATTCTTCCAATCCATGAGCACGGAATGTCTTTCCATCTCTTTGTGTCTTCTCAATTTCTTTCAAAAATGTCTTACAGTTTCAGCATATAGGTCCTTCACATCCTTGGTTAAGTTTATTCCTAGGTATTTTATTCTTTTTGCTGCAATTGCAAAAGGAATTGTTTTCTGTATTTCTTTTTCTGACATTTCATTGTTAGTATATATACATGCAATGGACTTTTGTACATTGCATTTGCAGCTAGCAACTTTACTATATTCGTTGATTGTTTCTAATAGCTTTTTGGTGGAGTCTTTAGGGTTTTCTATATATAGCATCATGTCATCTGCACAGAGTGATAATTTACCTTCTTCGTTCCCAATTTGGATGCTTTTTATTTCTTTCTCTTGCCTGATAGCTCTGGCAAGGACTTCCAACACTATGTTGAAAAGCGGAGGTGATAGGGGACAGCCCTGTCGTGTTCCTGAACATAGAGCAAAGAGCTTCAGTTTTTCACCATTAATTATGAGATTATCTGAGGGCTTGTCATAGATGGCCTTTATTATGCAAAGGTATTTTCGTTCTATACCTATTTCATTAAGTGTTTTAATCATAAATGGATGTTGTATCTTGTCAAATGCATTTTCTGCATCAATTGATATAATCATATGATTTTTGTCCTTTATTTTGTTTATGTGATGTATCACATTGATGGATTTGTGGACCTTGAACCATCCTTGTGCCCCGGGGATAAAACCCAGTTGGTCGTGATGAATAATCTTTTTAATGCATTGTTGTATTCAATTTGCTAGAATTTGTTTAGGATTTTTGCATCTGTATTCATCAGAGATATTGGTCTGTAGTTTTCTTTTTTTTGTGTTGTAATACCAGGTTTTGGTATCAGGGTAATGTTGGCCTCATAAAATGAGTTAGGGAGTACTGTCTCTTCTTCAGTTTTTTGGAAGAGTTTGAGCAGGATTTGTACTAGATCCTCTGAAGGTTTGGTAGAATTCACTAGTAAAGCCATCTGGTCCCAGACTTTTGCTTTTGGGAAGGTTTTGGATGACTGATTCAATTTCGTTACTGGTGATCGGTCTGTTTAGATTTTCCAGTTCTTCATGGTTCAGCCTTGGAAGGCTATATGTTTCCAAGAACTTGTCCATTTCTTCTAGGTTATTGAATTTGGTGGCATATAGTCCTTCACAGTATTCTTGGATGATCCTTTGTATTTCTGTGGTGTTCGTGATAACTTCCCCTTTTCCATTTCTGATTTTATTAATTAGCATCTTCTCTCTTTTTATCTTAGTCTAGCCAAGGGTTTGTCAATTTTATTAATCTTTTCAAAGAACCAGCTCTTTGTCACATTAATTTTTTCTATTGTCTTTTTGTTCTCTATTTCATTAAGTTCTGCTCTGATTTTTGTTATTTCCTTTCTTCTGCTGACCTTGGGTTTCACTTGTTCTTCTTTTTCTAGTTCTTTTAGGTGTAACATGAGGTTATTTATTTGGGATTTTTCTTGTTTCTTAGATAGGCCTGTAATGATATAAATTTCCCTCTTAAAACTGCTTTCGCTGCATCCCAAAAATTTTGGTAGGATGTATTTTCATTGTCATTTGTTTCTATGTATCTTTTGAGCTCTCCTCTAATTTCTTCTTTGACCCAGTCATTCTTTAAAAGTATCTTGTTTAATCTCCATGTATTTGTGTTTTTTCCTGCTTTCTTTTTGCAGTTGATATCCAATTTCAAAGCTTTGTGATCAGAGAATATGCTTGGTATGATTTCAATCTTCTTAAATTTGCTGAGGCTGATTTTATGTCCCAATATATGGTCTATCCTTGAGAATGTTGCATGTACACTAGAAAAGAATGTATAGTCTGATGTTTTAGGATGAAGTACTCTATATATGTCAATTATGTCCATTTCATCTCATGTGTCATTTAGGGCTGCTATTGCGTTATTTATTTTCTGTTTGGATGATCTATCCATAGCTGTCAATGATGTATTTAAGTTCCCAGTATAATTGTGTTTTGGGCAATTTCTCCCTTTAGTTCTGTTAGTAGTTGCTTGGTATATTTCGGTGCTCTCTGATTGGGGGCATAAATATTGATGACTGTTATGTCTTCTTGTTGTATAGTCCCCTTTACCATTATGAAATGTCCATCTTTGTCTCTTGTTATCTTTTTCACATTGAAGTCTGTTTCATCTGATATCATTATGGCTACACCTGATTTTCTCTGCGTCCCATTTGTTTGGAGTGTCAATTTCCACCCTTTCACTTTGAGTCTATGCTTGTCCTTGTAGCTGAGATGTGTCTCTTGGAGACAGCATATGGTTGGGTTTAGTTTTTTGATCCAGTCTGCTACTCTGTACCTTTTTATTGGTGATTTCAGTCCATTTACATTTAGGGTGATTATTGATATGTGAGGATTTCCTGTCATTCTATCTTTAGTTTTCTGGTAAGACTGTGTCTCCATTGTTTTTTTTTGTTTGTTTGTTTTTTTGTTGTTGTCTATTATTTCTGTGTGGTGGTATTCTATGATGTTTCCCTCTGTTCTTTGATTACAGTATATATTTCAGTTCTGGATTTTTTTTGAGTTGTTACTTTTAAGTTTAAGTAAAAGAAAGTTTGATATTTAGAGTATTCCATTTTCTTCAGCACGCTTACTTTCTCCATTCCCATATTCCGGTTCAGGCCTTTACTCTCCCCCTTTTTATGTTGCCACAAATTGTTCCTGTTGATGGTGGTCAAATAGCCTCCTTTAGTATTTCTTGTAGTGCAGGTCGTGTTTTAGAAAATTCCCTCAGCTTCTGTATGTCTGGAAAGGTCTTTATTCCTCCTTCATATAGAAAGGATATCTTTGCTGGATATATTATTCTTGGCTCATAATTTCTCTCTTTCAATAGTTTGAATATTTCACTTCACTCCCTCCTGTGTTGTAGAGTTTCTGCTGAAAAATCTGATGATAACCTAATGGGCTTTCCTTTGTCAGTTACCGTCTTCTTTTCCCTGGCTGCCTTGAGGATTCTTTCTTTGTCGTTGATGTTTGACAGCTTCAATACAATGTGCCTTGGAGAAGGCCTGTTGGGATTGAGGTAATTAGGTGTTCTCTTTGCTTCTTGGATTCGAGGATCCAGTTTTGTCCACAAGTTTCGGAAGTTCTCATCAACAATTTGTTTGAATATATTCTCTGTTCCCTTCTCTCTTTCTTCTCCTTCTGGTATGCTCATTATTCATATATTGCTCTTTCTGATAGAGTTATAAAGTTCTTGTAGAGTTCTCTCATTTCTTTTAAGTCTCAAGTCTCTTTCTTCTTCCATCTGTGTAATTTCCAGGTTTCTATCTTTGATGTCTCTGATTCTTTGCTCCATCTGGTCAACTCTACTACCTAAGCTGGTTATTTCATTCTTACTTTCTTCTATTGAGTTCTTAATCTCCAGAAATTCTATTTGGTTCTTTTTTAAAATTTCAATCTCTTTCATAAAATGCTCATGTTGTTCTTTGATTGTGTTTCTGAGTTCATTAAACTGCCTTTCTGTGTTTTCTTGCATCTCGTTCAGTTTTTTCAGAATTGCAATCTTGAATTCTCTGTCATTTAAGTCACATATTTCCATATATTTAAGTTCCTTTTCTGGAGACTTTTCACTTTCTTTCTGAGCTGTCTGTTGCCTTGGTTATTCATGGAAATCACTGATTTATTATTTCTCTTCCTAGACGTCTACAGGAGTGGCTTCTGCAACAGATTGATAGGAAGAGGTCTTTCTTTTGTTTTCCAGTACTTGTTGGTAGAATGTTTTATTTTCTCTCCGACTGCAGCCTTTTTTTTTCTCCCATACGGTAGTGCTATGTTTTCTCTGCACTATTCCAGCTTCTCACAAAATGGGGTGATTCCCTGGGAGACGGGCTTCTCCTGTTAATAGGCCTCCTGGGTCACAGGGCGTAGTGTCCGTGTGGGTATGCAGAGAGCTATTGAAGTTCCAAAGCTCTTCCTGCACCAGATTCAGAGCTCGTATATTTCAGCAGTTCTGTTTACTCCTGCAGGGATCTGCCCAGATAGCTGGGGCCATGGGCGGGGTGTGTTGTGAGAGGTGGCCCAGAGCAATTATGGCGACCACCACCACAGCCGGTTTTCGTTCCACATCTCCCTCCACTTTGCTGGAACTAGTTGGGCTGAGAATCTATGTCTGCGGTCCACAGTTCTCAGAACAGCAAATATTCTGTTCTTTTCATCTGACACTGCTACTGTTCTGCTTCTCGCACCAGGCAGGTGGGGGCGGGGTGAGCTCTGGGAGCGTAGGGAGGGGGCGACTAGTCTCAGTGCCTAAGGCTTCCGTTCTCTGCTCAGCAGTGAGGGCTTAAACTACCGTTTTCAGCCTTCTTCCCTCAGTCTTTTCTCCGAGGTCTCTGCTGTGAGCATTGTGTTCAGCCATGTTATATGCTGCACCCTCTGCCCTATGGACCATAAGCGGAGCCCTAGCAGTCTGCGTGCTTCCCTCTTCCGCAGCTGCAGTAGTTCCGGGATGCAGCGAGCTCGGAGCACTGAGCCAGGTCGGCATCCTGTGCCCGTGCAGCTCTGTCTCTGCACTTCTCCCTTCCCTCCTCCCTCACTTGCGAGATTCGCCCAACTTTAGGGGAATTCAGTAGTGGACCTCTTTGTCTTGCCAGTCTGCTGTGCAGGGAGTCCTTTGTGGAGTTATTATTGTTTGATTTGTAAATTCCAGGGGAACTTTACAGAGGCTCACCTCACACCGCCATTTTGATGACGTCTCCCGAGCCCGTTTCTTGTACTCTCTGTGAACATTCTTCCTCTGCAGCCATTTAGTGCTTAATAAAGTGTTATTGAAAGCTTTAATCTGTTTAAATTACTCTATAGGGTACTAAAGAAAGAGGATTTTGTTTAATACTGAGTCTTAAATTGGGATGTATTGAATTGGGAAGAGACCACTACATGCCTGTGTAGTGGAGGCTGCTGGAAATAAATAGTAAATAACTTTTAGGGAGAGAGAGTCAGTACTGCTCTGTTAGTTGTCTCACCATACACAGATTTATACTTTGAGGACTAAAGCTTGGTGGTTGGTTTTTATATTATTAAAATAGGCCATATTGTCCCAGGATTGTTCTTTACAACTTGACCTTATGTTTTGTTCATTAAACTGATTCATCCTCCTAGAAATATTCTGAATAAAGTGTTAAAATGTGTTATACCATTACGATATTCCTCCTAAATCTTTTTGTCCAAAATGACCATGGTTTCTTCAGCAATCCTCATGCCTTCTGGTTCCGATGTGCTTTATCATCAGTACTCATTTTTAGACCCTTTAATGCCTTTCAAAATGTAGCATGAAGAACTGCTCAAAATACTTGCTAAGCAATGGGACACTGCAGAGGATGGTGGGACCACCGCCTTCCTTGTTCTACATGCTTAATTTTCATACCATTCCATTTTTCCAGTTTTTTGAAAAATTTGATATAAAAAATATTGTAATCATCTCACCTTGTGGTCAAAGAGAAAGAAAGCAAAGTTTCACATTAATTATATTTTGTTTTAAATGTATGGCTTTGAGTAAATAAATCTGAAATAAATTTCTCTGTATTGGTGGGCCTGATCTAGCCACCAAAATAGTTTGATTACTATCTTTGTTTCCCTTAGTAAAATAAGTCAGTTGAATAATTAGATATAAATTTCTCTGGGCAGGTTTTGGGAGTAATAAGCCAATAAAGTATAAACCATGGGAAAGACAACTCAGGGAGAGAATCAGTTTGTAATGGAAAGGTTAAAGGGATGACAGAGGAAGAGGAGAAATCCAGAGGGGCAGGGATTTGTAGTGGGCAACTGGGGCCAACACCATTACTTCATTCTATTTTCTTCCTAGTCCACTGTAAGTAATAAAACATCTCTCTTCTTTTTAAAAGTATTGGCTGTTCAATGTGTCCAATATTATTTGCCCATGTGGGTGTATCAGTATTTGACTAATTGTCTGTCACTTTCCCTCCTTCTCAATTCTTCTGGATTGCTCAGTGGGGTCCTCCAACAACTAGGTCATCCTTTGCCTATACCGAACTTGCAGATTACTAAAAGTCTTAAGCCTTTTTCATTGGAAATGCTAACAAGGAAATTCCTTCATCCTGTAGTTTTCAAACCTGTATTTATAAAGGCACAGTTCTTTACTGTGTATATGTTGTGTATATACTGAACTGTCTGTGTATATGTGTGTATATACTGTGTGTATATATGTGTGTATATACTGTTAGCTTTGTCTGTTAGCTTTGTCACATAACATCATAATCTTTTAGAATCCAAGTTAATTTATTTAAATATATTTCCTTGCACAAATTGGTAACATCTACAGATACTATGTGCTTGTCATCTCCATATTTATCATCCTGATCATATAAAATGGTCAGCTAAGAGATTAGAGGCCCATAGCAAATCACTACAGAGAGTGAGTGAATCAGAGGTTATATGATACATTAATCAACATGATGTGGGTCATTTATCCAGCTATTAATATGTACTTCTAGCCTATTACATTGAGTCTGCACCAATCCGTCTTGCCCACAGTGTAATCAAGAAAACCATTGCTTATCATGTAAATGCAGAATTAGAAAGTAGTTTAGGAATCATGCAGCATATTCTCACCTTGGAGAAAATTTTGGTCTACTAACTACATTTTATGTTTAACTGCATTTGCTTTGCACGGCAAATATTCTGAATCAAGAGCTCTATGTCACCTTCTAAGGGATCAAAATCTCCTCAAACTATACTAGAAACAATGTTATGATCATTACATATAGTTTTCATAATACATCTCAGTATGTCTTTGTTGGAAAAGTGGATAAATATTTGTCCATTTCCAGATTTTTCACACCTTTCCTAATTGCTATGATTTCTCAGAGATAATGTCTGGGATGTCATGATTGTATTTTTAAATTCCTTCCAGACAGTAAAATTGCTTGATCTTGGAGACGTGACATCATTTAACCAAGAATATTCTCAGCCACCCTGCAATGCCCCCTTAGCTATGAGCTTTCCCTTCCAATGTGATGACTTGACTTAACAGAGAAAAAGAAGCCATGGTAACATGACCTTCTCTGCTTGGAGGAATGGGTGTAGCCCATTCTTTTCTTGTTGTTTGAAAGATAACTTTTAAAATTCTTTTCATCTTTCTTAGCATTATTCATAAACTTGAATTATTGCTGCTGCATTCCTAACACTTAAAGGTTTGTACCATTCTTTTGTATTCCATTTGTAGTTCTGTGCTTCTTCTTCCACCTTTTGTACGCGACCTTTAAAATGGTTTTTTTTTTCTGTTTATAAAAGGAATCTTTACTGAAAAAAAAATTGAAAACTGGAGACCAGTGTAAAGAATAAAATAAGAAACAATAACCAACTGAAATTCCACCACTTAGGAATAATTATTCATTTAAAATATAACATGTAAAATGATGTTAAAATCATATCATTTTATGCGTATGTATTCCTTAGTAAGAGTCATATTCATATTTCTATCCTGCTTTTTAAATTTATAAGATTTTCCCCATAGCATGCAATATTTACATAATTTTAATTGTTTGAAAATATTATATAAAATTCATTTATCGGTCTCCTTTTTTTGGGGAAATGTGGGCTCTTATAATATTTTGCTCTTGCAAATAAAATTGTGTTGAATACTCTATGCTTTAAAAATCCCACCATTGGACAGTTCCTTACCCAGCAACAATAATTTATGTAATGATTTTTATTTTTTCTTATGTGATTATTTAAGTTCATAGATTCGTAATTTAATTTTAACATTTCTCATCCCTTGTGAGACATTTTTTTACTTAAACAAAAATCTTCTGTTATTTCTCTGAAATTTGAGAAAAAATTCTTTCCTAGATTAGAATTTATTTATCTGGCTGGATGACATATTTACCTTCTCAAAAGCCACCCATCAACTCCCCAGTCAATTCCTTTTCAGCCAGACTTAAGACTTAAAATTACAGAATAGCAAGGTACAAGAGTTGATAAAGATTGTAGCAATTTCTTTTATACTACTCTTGTTTTCAGATAAATGTGTTGTTTTTCTGTGGTCTGCTAAAAGAGCAAATTAATAGAGGAGTGACATATATTATACAGGTTTGATAACAAAACATGCTTGACCTGAGCAGAAGGCAAATGCGGCAAAAGAAAACTCTGGAGCTAGAATGCATGGTTTGGTCAGGTGAGGGGAATTGAGTCTCTAGATAATACTAAGGAGAGTAATGTTACAATTATGATTGTTTGGTCTCTCAGTTCTAAGCAGGGAATTGGCTGGCAACTGAAAGTCTAGGGTTCCAGGACTACTTTCCCCAAAAGATATACCGGGGGGACAAAAAAATGTATGTAAGTGGAAACTTTGGTCAGTGTTGCTCAAGCAGTCATTTGTCATAATCAGAAGTGTCTGGACACTGATGGTAACCACTTTGAGCCCATCTTGCAATTGCAGAAGTCAAACGTGACTTATATTCATCTTTTGTTATTGGTATATATTGAATATTACAACTTTAATACAGGTTTCCTTTCTTAAATTGTGTGTACATTTTTTGGGCATCCTCTGTAGTTTTATAAGGGGTGAAGATGCCAAGTGGATTAGTGCTCAAGCTAGTTATCTTGTCCCAATTAGGGCCTTTAGTGATAATCGGAGATTAAGTGGAAGTCAAGTCATATAAATGAAGAAATACAGCATGGGTTGGGGAAGACTCAGGGATAGTAAGCAGGCAGATGCCTAGGGCTCCACCAGTTACATCAACACTCGGATTAAGGATATGGATAGGCTTGAATTTAATATATATGATCTACCCCCAATCGAGATTGGCTTAAGGCCTGTATGAGACTGAGAATGCAGGTTGAAGATTTTGATGCCTGCTGTTGTGAAAGACTAGACTAGAGAAAAGGCAAGAATGACCAAAATCAAGGCATGACTGTATTAGATATTCTGATTTTGACCAGAAGTTTTCCAGCAGATAAAAAAAAAAAAAATGGTTCAACACTGTCTCCTTGTCATTACTTTGCTCCACTTCTGTACAAGAATCTATTAGAAAAGTTTTGTTTATATACTTCATCTAAATATATGGCCTACATTATTGCCCAACTCCCAATAACATTTCTGTCACTTTTATGCTTACCCAAGTAAATTTTGGTCCTCTTCCACTATCATGGCTGTATTTTTCAGGGATTGTCTGCATCTCCTTAAAAGAGAATCTAATCTATGACCCACTTAAATTTTTGTAACAAGGTATATCTTTTAATTTACATATTTTTATCATTAGTGACACAGTTGAAATGAGAATACACCTATGCAATTATATCTGTCTCAAAATAAAATTTATTATGTCTATCAGACTTGTTCTCTCTGCTTTGGTATATTGATTTGAGGATGCATTTGTCATACTCCCTACATCCTGCTGCTGTTTTTATAGAGACTTACTTGGTATTCTTTCTCAGTGTTAGTTTTCTTACGTCACTATATATATATTGTTTTTTATGCTATTCAGTCTTATACTTTTATCAGGCTTTTTTCTGCCCTGCAGATTTTAATCTAAAAGTCTTTTTGATTGGATCGGCAACTCTTCTAACAGAAAATTTTTTTTGAGGTCTTTGTGAGATGTACTTCATCTCTTGCCAGACACTACATCAGATACTTTGGTAATCTTTACAGAATTTCTTGGCTTGGAATCATATAAACATATTGATGAAATTCATGTAGCTTCTGCTTAGAGCTTTAGCTTAAAAAGAAAAAAAGCCTAAGGCTTAAAAGTTTTTTTTGTTTTTTTTTTCCCCCTTAATGGGACAACACAGTGCCTAATACAGTCATGCCCTTCTTTTGATATTTGAGAACTTATTTATTCCTGCCACTGGTTTTTAATACTTGTCTTTAATATTTTCCCATTATTGAAAGAATTAACAGAATATAGTTTAAAAATGTTCTCAAATTAAATCTCATTATTTTAAAAAGTCCATATTGTGAATTATATACTTTTGGTATATTTATTCCTTGAACATATTTCACAAGAAAAAGATTCTGAGACACCTAAATATATAGATGAATTTAAAATAAATACAATACTTCCTTTAGCCAGAAGAATCTTGGTTTCTTCATTTTGTTTCTTTAGATTTAGATCTCTACCCAGAAAGTGAGAAAACTAAACTTAATTATAAATAAATACAATCATTATTCTATTTAGAATATACTTTAGGCTAATGGTGTCAGAAAATTGATTGCAATGTTCCATCTTGATTCGTTATCCCATTTGCAAGCTCACCCAGGGCATGTTAAGTTTATTTCTGGTTGTCTGTTGTTAGTACTACTTTTCTAGGGGCCCTGGAAGGATATTAGCTCTCACTCCCCTTGGATTTGGTTTTCTGGTTCTCAGTCTAGGATTACTCGAGTGTTGCCTTCCGGTTGTCTTGAGGCTGCCATATCAGAACCAGAATATCCTGAAATTAGGGATATGGTATTTTCCTTAAAAACTTGTAACTGAGCATGGATCCCCACTTCAGGCCCGCGAAGGAGGGTGGCCTACGTCTATAAATCTTACTTGAAGAAGGTAGCATTTTTCAAGAAAGGACTACAGATGATCTATTTAACAAATGTCAGACCTTGACGGTATTCTTGGTTCTCCAAGAAGCACTGAGGATAAAATATGTCATCAAAGTCAAGATAGACACTAAGATTTTAGGAACTACTGTGTTTCCCAGAAAATAAGGTCTAGTCAGACAATCAGCTCTAGTGCGTCTTTTGGAGCAAAAATTACTGTAAGACCCGATCTTATAGTAAAATAAGACCAGGTCTTAATAATCATTTTTGGTCCAAAAGACGCATTAGAGCTGATTGTCCGAGTAGGTCTTATTTTCAGGGAAATACGGCATTATAGCAGCTAATATTATCCTAATTTGTTAGAGATACGAGATAAGTAATATGTTGCTCTCAGTGCACTTACAATATATTTTTATAAAAAGAACACGTCTAGGTTATTATAACAGAAAACAGCTATTGTAATGAGAAGAGGTATTAGAAAAGCAAGATGAGTTCTGAATCTGTGGGTGGGAGTCATATTTCTAAGATGGCTCCCTAGAGTACGTGATATATGAGTTGTATATAAATAAATGAATATAAATTAGTTACAGAGGGCAGGAAATTTTATGCAGAAATTGTAGCCTGGGAAAAATATTGGGGTCAAAAAACAGCATAATGCAGGGGTGTCCAAACTTTTTTGAACGTTTTTTACCAAGGGCCATATGTGGTAAAATACACAAACAGCTGGGCCACTTACTCAAGGTGAAGTATGTATTGCCTCACCTGGTTTATTTAAGTAAACTAAATATAATTTTGGAATTTGCTGCAGGCCAATTAACAATGGGTTGCGGACCACAGTGGGCCTACAGGCCGCAGTTTTGACACCTCTGACATAGTGTCTAAGGAACAAAAAGCAATTTAGTGTTTATAGAAGATACTATATGAAAAAGAATTGAGAATTGGAGTTGTAGATAGGCTTAGGGTTCAGATCATTGAGAGTTTTGTAAGCTATGTAATGAAACTTTGACAGTAACTGTGGGTAATGGGAAACGTCTTTTAGGTTTTCAGTAAGTAAGGTGATAGATTTATTGTTGTAATAGATCACTGGCTCTGGGGAAGAGAGCTGCCACGTATTCTGAGGACACTCAAGAAGCCTTGTGGAAAGGACCACATGGCAAAAAATGAAGTTTTTTTTTTCTGCCAGCAGCCATGTGAGAAAACATCTTGGAAGTGGATCCTCCAGTCTTGGCCAAGCTTTCAGATAACTGCAATCTTTGGAGAGGCTGTGAGCCAGAACCACCCAATTAAGCTCTTCCTGAATTCCTGACATTCGGAAACTGTGTGAGATAATAAATGTTTGTTGTTTCAGGTAGCTGTGTTTTGGGATAAATTGGTATACAACAATACGTTATTAATACACTGACTTTTGAGGGGGACAGGACTTCAATACAGGGAGACAAATTAGGCGTTATTGTAGTTATTGTAGACAAATTGTTGTAATTAACAAGGTTAGAAATGATAAAGGAGAGGTAAAAATGTCTAGGAGGGAAAAGATAAAAACATTAAGAGTTAAAAATCTCTTGGACTTAGATGATGATTAAATGTGAAGCTAGAGGGAGGAGTCAAGTTTAACTGACACATTTCTTGCTTGGTGGCCAGGTGGATGGTGGTGCTGAGACAGAGCAAGAACATATTTTTGGAGAGAGAAAGGATGTGGTTTTTGATACTGAGTTTGAAGTGTCTGTGAGATATCCAGGTGGAATTTCCAGAATACACCTATCAATGAAGAGATAGAAATTTGGGAATCATCAGCATATGGGAGGTAGTTAAAATGATAAATATGAATATGATCAATTAGGAAAGGGTATAGAGTAAAAAACGCAATTGTTTGAAGAAACAACCTGGAAGCATTTGGCCTATCAAAGACATTTCAGGAAGGCACAAAGGAAACCAAAAGAGGTAGTTGGAGAAACTTGAAAATGTTGATGGTTTGGTTTCAGACATCAGATAAGGCATCTTGTTCCCTGACACTGAGGAGAAAGCAGCAAGAATGGGTATGCATTTCAGGTTACATTTTGAGCTGGATGGATAATTGAGAGAAATCGTTCTTGATGGTGCAAGTTTCCCAGGTGAAGAAGAAAGCAAGATCACCTGTTTCAAACAAAGATAATAATAGTTGAGTAAAGAGGAGAAGCTCTGAAATAGCTACAGAGGGAAAACAAAGAATAACATAAGCAAAGACAATGTATGGATTGTGCTGTGTAGTTAGCGGGGGTTTGGAGCCTAGGTCTTTGAAGTAAATGATACCAGTAGGGAAATATGACAAAATATACAACTGGAACTCTTTCTGTTTCACTTCAGCTGGAGCCCTAAAGCTGATAACAATATCACAGAAACAGCTTACTTGTTCAAGATATGCTAAAAGACTGGTTTTGTAAGCCTTAGTTCATCACCTTTCTGGAGTATAAGAGAGAAGTCAGTATTGACCTAAGGGATATTGAAGAAGTGGTACAGTTTTAGAGAGTGTTGGTTTTTAGTGTGTTCACCACTTTCAGCACACCCAGAGAGAGAGGCAAAGTGCTTTTGCAGGTTTTAAGACAAGTTAGAGGAAGGCATTTGAGAAAAGTACTTGGACAAGTTGAGTCTGCTTGAGTTCAGGGGACATAGTCAAAAGTTAAGGGCCTGGCAGGGGCTGGCAAAACAACAAGATAATGGGATGCTTTAGAAACTAGTTACATTCTGTTATTGGTGGATAAAGTTGTGTTTCCCGTTTCCCAAGTGTATTTCCCAACAAGGGAACCAGGGTTCCTTTTAGGAAAACTGCCCCAAGGAACCCCTGTGGATGAGGTCACATCTGGAGGAAAGGCACTGGTGCATTTAGGAAACTGTAGACTCCCCAGTGTGAAGTCAGGGGATGGTAAGCATGAGAGTAATGTCCAGAGGAAATTGCAAATGTGGACTATAAGTCACCTTTGGGTACAATTTGTACACAAAAGAAACTGATGCTAAATCATAAATGTGCCTACCAAGATAGACATTTATTGACCATTTATGTCTTTTCCCGACATTTCCTACCTCAGCTCTATTGTGGAGGGACAAAGGCAGTATCCATGGAATGGGGGAGGAAGCAGACTAAGAAAAGGTGTTAGTTGCAATTCCTCTTCCACTGTAGGTTTCCCAAGTGTCAATAGTCCTGAGCTGCAGGAAGGAAGAAGCTTCATATTTGCCTAGTTGATTTCACACCAGATTGAACTGGACTACATGGAATTCTCTTTAGAATGGACTAGACATTTTATTACCTAAAATCTATTAGAAAATCTATGCAATCTGGCTGAGGTTTTGTCAGTGGTAGTAAAAAGCAAACAAAACAAAACAATAACAATAACAATAACAACAAAAACCTGGCAGCAGTGGGAAAATGAAGGCTTCTTTCTATTTAAGTAAAACTTGTTTAATAAAGAATAGTGTTGTTTGGTTGGTTGATTTCCAACAGTCCTACGTTGCCTGATGTCCACTTGAGCCTTTTTCTGTGGTGAGGTCAGTAAATAGATGAGGACATAAATGAATCAAAGGTGTCAGGAGAATGATTCAGACGATTAATCATAAAATTCAGATTGAGTAAAGAAGGAAACCAGGTAGGTTTAAGGCAGGGCTAATAAGCTGAGAGAACTGAATTGAGGATTGGAATTTCCAGGAAGCTGATGAGTGATGGGGAGCAAAATATACCAGCCCTACATATACCTCTTTGGCATATGATTATTTTGAGTTGGTTACTTCTAAGAGACCGAAGACACAGAATCTCTGAAAACTGAGTAGAAGTTACTGTTTTGTAAAAGACATTTATATTTATAAGACACACATTTAAAAGTGTGTCTCCCTCTTTGTACCAGGAAGTGAAAGATGATTCTAAATCTCTGGAAACTCATCAATGGAGAAGGCAACTGACTCAAATCTGCATAACAACCTTACACTAGCTTACTCTGCTTTTCCTGGTTACCTTCCATAACTGGCCCCTGCCATCTACCCCCAAACATCTTCTTTTCTCTTTAACTGGAGATGGTATTGAGCCATTTTGGAGAGTTACTTAGTTTTCCTGGGTATCTCCCATGTATACAGGAAATATTCATGTTATTAAACTTCTATTTGTTCTTATCATATTAATTTGTCTACTTATTACGAAGGGGTCTAAGCTAAGAACTTAGAAGGATTGAGGAAAAATTATTTTTTCTTCCCCAGAATGAGCGATTGATATAAGAACCAGAAAGTGAGAAAGTTGAAAGGATTGGAAGGATGTACTGAGGCACCTTTAGATTAAAGTAATTCCCAATGTTGAGACATCCTAAATTTTTTCAAATAACCTGAATAATTCATTTCATTTCAGGAGATAATATTGAGTATGTGGTGAGTAAGATGGAGTCTACTCTCAAATAACTTGGGACAGCATAGTGAGGAGATTTAGGAAAATCTGAATATAAATGTTATTAGAAACAAAAATATTATGGGCACAGAATTTGGCAAAGTCACATAATTGACATTTAATATTAACTCTGTATTCACTATGTGCTAGATAGTATGCTAATTTCAGGGGATAAAAAGTTGAAGACAAAAGTTATTTAGCTTTGAGTATTAAAAAATCTGATGGAGTCATACATGGGAATACATAATAACCATACAATGAAGTAAATGAGTGCTACTAAAATGGTTGCACAAACATGTGGAAGGGAGCATCAAGGAAGCTGAGGGTGTAAAAAAAAACTATCATGGATTATTTGGATTGGATGGTATTAGACTTAAGTCTTCAAGATACATGTGTATCACACTTTTTTGTCAATAAATAAAAGGAAGATATTTCATATTTCAGTCAGAAGTTTTGACATATATCGTGAAGCCTGAATTTGAGATAAACATTGAAGGATGAGTAGGATTTTTGAAGGAAGTGATAGAAGAGAGAAACAGGGAGGGAAACACAGACTATCTTTTGAAAACAGAGACTTGTCCAGTCTTAAGGAAATTAAAAAATAAATATGGAAATATAAATTAGGACCACCTGGAGAAGGAGTTTAAAGGCTTGAAGACACGTAATATTGATAATATACACTTAAGAGGAAATAAAATCCTGAAGCAGGTGAATGAGGTGATGAAAAAGAGGAGTGGATTCCAGAGGTCATTTGGAAATAGAACCAACTGGAGTTGTTGACTCAAGACGTGGGGCACAGAAATTCTTTTAGGTTTCCAAGGCCATATAATTGCGCATATAAGAATATGAGACTTCTATTAAAAAACATAGGAAAGTCATGAGGAGGTGCTGGTTACTGAGTAGGATACAATGAACTTGAGGAACTGTCTTGTAGAATTGCCTGACAGATACTTGAAAATGGGAATCTGGAGTTTTAGAGGGAGATTGGAGTAGAGAGCCAGAAGTTATCTGCTGCAAAATTGATAGTTGTAGTCACTGGAGTAGATAAGTACTATTTCTGACTGCGTGAATTTATTACAAGTTCTTTACCACATCTGAGTTACGAAATTTTTAGAGAATATGATGATAGCTATGCAGCTCCTCACCAGAAAAATGTGCAAACACAAAGGCACAAAATTTTGTAGACCATTGTTTAAGATTCCTTGGTACTAAAAGAAAAGAGAGCTGAGGAAAGGACTTTGTAAAATACTTACATGAAGGGAACCAAATAAGGAAATTATTACATAACAATAGAAAAGAACCGATGGTGATGAAGGTGTTTTAAAAGATGCTTTAAAGTAGTTAGTGCTACAGAATGTTTCAAGAGTCTTCAAACTGAAAAGTTGTTGGATTTGGTGATCATTGGCTCAGTTCATTGTTGATTTAAGACTAGGAAGAATTCATTTAGTAGAGTAGTAGGGACAAAAGCCAAATTGCAGTGACCTAAGGAGTAACTGCTTTGTGAGACTAAGTGGAGATACTAAATGGAGAGACTAACTACATTCTGCTCCTATAATTAAGTTTGTGAACCTAAGAAGAAATTTTTCTGTCCAATTCGACTCCCTGTGGTTACCTGAGCCTAAATTTAAAACTAGAGTCTAGCAGCTGTTTGTTGACAGAAGCCTCTCAAGTCTCTGCACTCCAGAAAGAACCCCAGATGGACTTTCAACCTCCTGTACTATGCTCTGCCTGTTTATGCTATCGGAATCTACCATGACAGGGAAGCTCCTCATTCTGTTATCACCAAACTACCACCTACCCAATATACTGGCCTGACCATTCAGAACTGCACAACTTGTTTGCACATACATCAACCAATCCCAACTAATCAGACTTGAAATCTTCCTTTGCATAATGGATCTGAATGGGAATCTGGGTGGAAACTGTCCCAATAAGAGACAGTCTCTCCTTTGTCTCAGTGGTTTGGTTACTACCTGAATCTGCATCTTTCAGATAGCGATTCTTTGCTCAAACAAATGCTTTTCATTCTTATTAGAGCCTAAGGTTATTTTTGGTTGACAAGTTTAATCATAAAGGTAAAAAGAGAGCAGTGACTTGAAGAAATATGCAGTCTTGGGAAGAATTTTGGATATCATTTTAAAAAATTGGGCATGTTTTTAGACAGAAAAGAAGGAACCAGTCTAGATGAAGAAGGCATAAGAAAAAATATCATTAAGAAATTTCAATTATTATTATTTAATTTTGTTTTTCCTGTGCAATGTCACCACTAGCTGTGTTTGCAATTTTGGAAGACAAAATAATGATTACCCCACACTAAGGACAGTAACTCACATCTGAGTCTATAATTCTACTCATGGGCCATGAGTAGAATGAGGAAACATTGAAAAACAGAACTGTGTAAAGAACAGTGGCCAAGTGTGAAGATTTTCTTTCTCTAGGTATAGCAGACAAGTTCCTACAAAAGAGAGATGTAAAATTGGGTAGCACTGAGCAGAAGCACTTTCTGCAGTGGAAGCTGTTAAGGGTCAGTGTTCTTGGTTATTGGTATAATACTTGTCCTTTCCCTGGTTAGTAATGTCATGTTTCTCAACATTGGCTGTCCATTGAACTCATGCAGGGAGTTTCAAAACATGGAAGCCTGGACCCTAACTCCAATGATTTTGGTTTAATTGGTCTGGGGTCGGGTGTGAGCATGGAGAATTTTTAAAGGTGATGCTAGTGTGCAGCCAACCTGGAGAACCAATACTTTAGAATATTCAGTTTGGGCTTCAATATCTTCACTGGAGATAATATAGTTCATCTAGGTATTTTGCAAAAGTTACTTGAGGAAGGTGTGGATACTAGCCAAAGTCTTAAGAACCTTAGAAGACTCCATTGAGAAATACTCATTCCCTTGGGGCAGTAAGACAGGATTGTTTCCCATTTTTCTCCTTTTACTTAGCTCAATCAAGGCTTTCACCCATAGTTGTGAGTAAGCAAGCACCAGCAGTAGCTTATTATTTGGACATTTGTGAAATTTATGTCCAAGGAAAATTTAATGCATACAGCAAGACTCCCAGGAGAAAGACTTCCCTCCTTTTCTAAAATCACCACCAGGCTGCTGAAAAACTATAGTCATTTGCTCTGGATACAGAGTAGACAGTCTATACATGGCAAGTAGGAATGAGTCTCTTCTTCAGAGATAATTATTCTTTTGGGATGAGGACAATCAGCCATACAAATCTATTTTCAGGTTTTATTTTTAGGGTAATTCTACACTAGGCCAGGAATTCACTTCTCTCTCTTCCTCTCCTTCAAGAATCACTGATCTCTAAAGAAGAGGTCATTAGCAAGTGTGAGAATTGCCCAAGGTTTATATGAATTTGTGGCAGCTAAAGTGAATGCCTCATTAGCATGTGAGAGAAAAGCCCCAAACAACACTATCAAAGGGTGTTAAACCCATCCAATGGGGTGGGGAAGGATTGGATGGAATTAATTTAAATCACTTTAAAGCCAACATGAATGAAAGAAGAATTATTTCCCCTAACAGTTTAAATTTAGCCTGCCTGTGAGTGAAGGTATGTACGTTTTCATGTGAATACAAGCTTGATGATTATCTCATTTTGCTCTTAACTGATGGCTTATATAATAAAAACAAAATAAAAAATATTTTGACATTTCAGCTGTCCTTTGGAAACCAGGAAAATCCTAAGGAAGCAGTAATGGGAAAAACAACTTGCCATGAGAATATCTGAGGCAACTTATTATACATGATGCCGTTGTTACTAGCATGGTGGATAATTGACATACAAAAGCAGATCAATAACAATATGATAGGCAGAGCTGAGTTAAGAATCTGATGGTCATTTGCCTTTAATTTGTGTCCATAAAACAGACAAAAATATCCCACCAAATAGTGTCAGTCTTGGAAGAATGGACGGGATGAAGAGGACGGTACGGGAGGTAGAAATGGAAAAAAAAAAAAATTAAAGAAAAACAGGAAAAATAAAAGGCTCTGATTAAATATTATACCAAGATTTCCCTTCAATCCATCAGTTTTGCTTTCTCCAGTGTCTGCTGAAAGAGCCTGTTGTTTATTGATTGGGTGAAAGTGACAGGAAGGCTTGGCAGATAATTGTTACAGCTTGCAATGAAAAAGAAATGCCAGTTGGTATTAATGGACTTCATACCTTTCTACTCCACCTGGCATCTCTCAGGAACAGAGCACTTGAGGAGCTGAAACTTTTTTCAAAGTTTCCTGGAGATTTGGGCCTAGGCAGAGGTGTGTAGATGAAAAAGGGGTTCTTCAGGAAAGTAACCTCACAGGGTGATCTGATCATAAATGCCTAACTGGGCAGATCGTGGTGGGCAGGTCACACACACCCCAGGCATGTAACTTCCCTTTAGTAATAGGTTTATCTTTGCCTTAAGCAAACCCTGTCCATTGTTCCTGTGCATCTAGGTTAACACACCTTTGAAATAAACTGTAACCACCCTCAAGAGAGCACATCATCTTGCTAACTATCCTGTAATCCAATCCCTGCCTTGCTTTCTCCCACCTTATGTAATCTTTCTGACATTCTCTTAATTTCAAATGTATAAAAGAAACTGCAAAACTTTCTCTGGAGCCTTTGAGATCTTGCTTCCTGGTCATTGTAATCAGTTTTGGTTCAAATAAACTCTCATAAAAATTTTCTACAGGTTTGGTTGTTTCTGACTTTGACAGGTGTCTTTGATATCAAAGATTTGGGCCAAGGTACATGAGTGACTGGTAAACCATTGCTTGAGCATACTCAGTTTGCCTCTGCTGCTTATCCCTACTCCAGGGAGCATCTGCTGAGAGCAGAATAAAACAGTGTGAACCTTCGCTCTCACCAAAAGTCATTGAAATGTTGTGCTGCTGCTATATTGAAAACTGGTCCTATAGAGAGATAATATAATGGGTTAAAGCTCTGCTAAGTGTTTATTCAAATGATCTTCCTCTGCTTGATGAAATCAGAAAAATGCAGGTAGAACAGCAGGCTAAAGGAAATCCTAAAGGATAAATTGGGATTCTTACTGTGATGTGCACTGGTGCTTCTTAACTAAAAGTAACACAATCACTACTTGATATCACATATCTCAAACCACAGGTATTTCCCCTCTCTTTGCGTATTAGGGACTTGGTTGATTCATCCACTCTTCTCTTACACCCTTAATTCTGTAACAATCTGAGCCAGTCAGACATCTCCACTATTCAGGTCAGATGTGAACGTATTGCATTGTTAGTTACCTGGCATATGTAGAACATCAGTCATTTTACAAAACAATTTTGAGGGATTTTGACATCTGCAATAGAGAAGATCCACAAGTCTTTGATTTGATTAGTTGCTTCCTGCTGCCTCCTTCCTGTCAGAGGTACTGAGCTTAAAAATGAGATCAAACTTCTGGAAAGAAATATGCTTTATATAAACGTTCCTACTCAAATTATTTCATAGTCTCCTATGACAACCTTCGCGTCAAAGATTTATTCTGGGTAGTTAAGTTATACAACAAAATATCTGATGTGAATTTTGGCAAGAAATACACTAAGTGGATCACTTGCCAGGAACAGGTATCCATATGGAATAAACAGAAGTAATGAGAATAGGTAACGGCATGCTCATGGTGGGTCTATGCCTCTGAATTCGTTTCCTAATTTGTCCTGATAAAATGTCATTAAGCTCATCAGTACCTCAATTTATTTATTTATTTATTTATTTTTGGTAAGATGTGCTTCATAAACAAGCTAATTTTCTCATGAAAATAAAATAGCTGTTTTTGATGCTACAATTCATTAGAAACTTGAAGGACTACTTGGGAAATGTGAATAAGAAAGAAAAGAAAAATTAGCTCCAAAAGATCAAGCTCTGTTTGCAAGAGAGGGATATTACTTCTAAATATAAAACCTCTCATTTAATGTTGCTCAGGTTTTAGATGGAAAAAATACCACAAACATATCAATAATTGTACATATTAGTTCTAGAGAGATTATTTTAATTTTTTTTTTAAGGCTAAGAGTGGTAAGCAGACAGAGGTGATGTTTGGTGAATGAAGTCATGTTTTTGGCTATAAAGGAGCAGTATATTTCTTGAAGCATCTTTCCATTTGCTTCTACAAATAAGGCATTTTTTGGGGGGGTTAATATAGAGAAAAGGAAGGCTAATCAGATCATTTTCTATGTTGTGAGATGTTAGATTATCTATATAAAATGAGTTATTAATTCCTAGAATTTTATCTTAGATTCCTCTTCCTATAAAGTGAAGCTTAAAATCTCTAAGGGATTATTTGACTTCCAGTATCTCATGCTTTTGTTAAAATACATTTCAATGTGCTCCTGTAATTAGCATTAACATCAAATTCTTATTTCTGACTTCAAGGCTCTCAGAAAGTACAGATTACAGTACAATTTAGATAAAAATGATTAGAGGGTAAGCGTCTTCATAAAATGGGAATAACAGAAAATATGTCTAACAGCTCATGTTATTATGCAGCCCTCAAACTTGTTCTTCTTAAGATTTTGCCAAATATAAGTAAACGTCTGACACTCTGAGTTAACATTTAAAAATACGCATTAGTTTCATAATCACTGCAGTGCAGGAGTTATTAAAGCTACAGCAGTTCAGCATGAAAGAAACCAGGAAATATTCTGTATTATTTTGCTTCCTTAACCAAATAATATTTTATGTGAAGTCTTCATTTTCTTAATTTTAGATTACATGTAATCTTCATAAACATAAGAAATATAGCATAGGGTTTATGAAGAAGACTACAAAACTCATAGTGGGATCTATAAAGAAAATTCCAAAAAGAGAAGTGGGAATCATTTGACTAGTGAACCTATCTTTACTAATATCTATATGAGATTGTAAAAAGAGAATTGAATGAGTTTGACTGTTGGTGGGGTGTTATTACTATCAGAATGAAGATTAAGAAATGTATGTTAGTGGATTTTACTCTAGGTGCAGACTTGCTTTAGCCTTGGTAAGATTCAGCTAACATTTAATGAGTACCTACTGAGTGCCCAGACTAATTAGGTATTTTTATATCTGTTACCTTCCTTGATCTGAACAACATTGTGAGGCAGAGAGCATATTGGGGTTAAGAGAAATTAATACAATCTTCAGGATAGTACAGTTTATAAGTGAGAATTGGTATTTATAGCATGTGTAATGCTCATCTTCCTTCCTGTGCTTTATCTCCCAAATACATTCAGTTTGGTAACAGTGAAAGAAAACAGAACTAAAAATATAGATTTTCTCATGTATCAGGTAATAGTTTGACTAATGAAAACTGTCTTTCTAAGCAACCTTTCACAGCTACCACGATCAGCAGTGATACTGAGAAAAAACGCCTGCATTCTAAGACTCACATCAGACTTATTTTGAAGTCTTAGCTATCTTGTTCCCAGAGAGATGAGGGAAAGAAAAAAGAAAGCTTAAAAGCTTAAAAGCAGTTTCTCTCATTGGTGTTTGATTGATGCTGACCAGAGCTCCCCGAGGTTAATACTGACTCTGCCCCTCAGTCCTACAAAGTTCATTTTGGAGTGACGTTAATGATATGCATAGCTAGCACACGTGTGTCAGGAGGAGGTGAGTATGTAGTTGAACCTTGCAGTTGTGTTGGTAAATCACTCTCTGTGGGCTTCTCAGCCAACTACAGCTTTCATCTGCTTGCCCCACAGGCTGTACTGGGTAGAGATGATTTTGTCATCCTTTTTGGATGAGCCTAGGGTAGCTTCTGAATGCATTATATTGTTCCAGACTTCCAAAGACACAATGGATATTCATCAACAACGGCTTGTTTCTTTTTCAATGTATCAAAAACAATTTAGAGACACAATATCTAGAATCTGATCTTGACTTCTAATGCATAAATAATTTCGAGCCTTCCATAAAAGGAACGATATATTGATGTCATAGTAGGCACTCGATAAATGCTTATTGACTGATTGCTCAATTGAGTCATTGTGAATGTCCTAAATGACTGCATAAACATCAAGATGATATCTAATATCCACAACTCATGCATCACCAAGTCCTTTCATTTCTTGACTAGTAAAATGTTTCTTTAAATCATCCCCTTCTCATCATTTCAACATTTACCAACTTTGCCCAAACCATCATCTTCTGTGTTCTGCACAATTACAAACGTCCTGGAACTGGTCTACTTGTATTCATTTTGACCCCTGCACCCTTCTCCATGTTCTGGTGAATGTTTTTTTGTTTTCTGTTTTGATGAAATAACAGAATGAATAACCCCACTCCAGCTTTAAGTACTTGAATGATTTCCCATGGTTCTTAGGCTAAGGACAACCTTTTACATACACAGTGCTGCTTATTCCAATCACACTGACATTTCACATCCTCATAGATACCATTCTCTCTCCTTTCACAGATTTTATGCTCCTGCTCAGCCCACTGAATACAACCTGATTTGCTCCCCTCTTCACTGACTCATCCTCCAGTTGTCATTTTTTTCATGGAAGCCTGACTTCTGTGATAACAGTCCCTTGTATTATATGTTCCCACAGCATTGTATGTCTCTTATTTTTAGGCATGCATTACAGCTACAATTTTATATTTCTTTTGGACATTTGATTAAATTTTCTCTCCGCTAGTAGATAATAAACTCCACATGGGCAGGAACTTTAATGACTTATCATTACTCTAAACCTAAAATCTTTTAAACAAAATTCTTAACATGGTTTTTAAGGCCTTTTCGCCTGGCCCTAAGACTACTTCTTCAATCTCATCTCCAAGGAATTATGTCATCTAATTCAGTTACAGTTAAGAAAGATTTATATTTTCTTTTTATCTAAGTTCCCACTCCAACCCCAGCTACCATTCCATTTCATTGCCCACCATTACTGCAAAACTAACTATGCAAATGAGGAGTAGTCACTGTTTCTGTTTCCTCAAATCCAATTTTCAACTCAGTCTTCTCCACACAGTTTTCTATCCTCACTTCATGGTAACCTCCAATGGCTTTTAAGATGCTAAATGAATTGATCTCATTAGTTTTTAGGATCAAGTTGCTAAATCATCAATTCTATACATTTTCTCAGTTAACTTGCCCTCCCAGCAGCATCAGTACAGATTACCATTGCTTTCTTCTGGGAAATCTTTTTTCCCTTTGTTTCATGATCCCCATTTTCTCTTTAACTTGCTTCTTACCTCAACAACCACTACTTACATGTATCTTTGGATTGCTCCTTTTTTGTGTGTGACTTATAAATAGCAGTACTCTAGGCCTTGGTCTGAGATCCTCCATTTTTTCCTATTTACATTTATATCCTAAGTGATCTCATTGATAAAATGGTGTCTGCTACTAGATAATACGTAGTTTATCAATGCATTTTGAATTTTTAGTGAGAAGTCATTGAGCATTTGAAAAAAAAAACACTGTTTAATTTTCATTAATTTTATTAAAATATATTTCTTTATATTAGCCCAATATTTGAGGCAGTTTTTAGGTTTAATGTGCTGCTTACTCATAAGAATTAAAAACTACAACAGAAATGAGAAAGTACAGCAAAAAGTCTGAATGAATAAGTTCAATTTAGAAGCGAAATGCTAGGTCTGATGGCCCTTTGGGTATTGGGGGTTAGGTGAGCTGATGATAAAGTGTAAAGACAAGGATACATTAAAAAATAATTTAACATTAATATATGTGCAGAAGATAATCATGGAAGAAGTTTGTGTTTTGTATGAAGTTCATATCTTCAAAAATTTATCTTTTAAGATGAAAGTTACTCAGAAGACATTCTTTAAGAGACAATGTCATAAAAATAGTTGGGTATGTGAGGGGAATATTTGAGCCAAAGACTGACACACCAAGAATCTTAAATACATAGACCTTAGATACATGACATGTAATATTAAAATATTTTTTTACTATTAACATTTAATAACTTCCTGTTGATGGTACAAAGGCAAACACTATAGAAAGATATTAAAACTTTATCACTGAACTATGGCAATATACCCTGTCAGTCAACATAAGCAGCTCATTGTAATTCAACAAATATTTATTGAGGGCTTATTATGTGTCCAAGATTTTTATTCTTCCATTTCTTCCTCCATTATTTCATATATACATTTAACAGTAATTAACCATTTTTAAGATATTATTATTATAGACCCCAACAACATAAAAATGATCAGGACGTGGCTTTCCTTACAAGAAGTGTATCAAAATTAACAAAACACCATTCTTATTTTCAAGCAGGATAATAATGAAGATATTGAGAGATAATTTCTGATTCTGGTAATTAGGTTTTTCAAAGCAAGTGGTTTTGGATTTTGAAAGTATATGAAAGAAGAGAGTGTATCATTCCATTTGTAGCAAAATGTGAAATTTTAAAAGTAAATTTAGCTAAAAATTTTGCAATTATTATAGAACATATAATTTATAAGATAAGCTGTTATTGTGCTTACAACTACTATATTTCCTTAACTATGATATTATTCATAATAAGATTCACCATGAGTTTAAGAACAACTTTCTGGAAAAAAATATTAATGCGCAAAATGTGCACATAAATTGAATTATATCTCAATTACAGGAACATTAAACTGAAAGCAAAGTGCCTATTAAGCATTATGAAGGAATTATAATAGATAGTAAATCGATTTACTAGCTGGTGGTGGTTTCCAGCCTCAGTTGACTCATTGATTGGTTTAATGATTTTTGATAAGTAATTTAAAAAGAGATAACACACCTTGCCATCAATTTCCGAACAATTCTGGCAGAAAATATACTTTTTATTTTGTAAAATTTGAAATGATCCCATGTACATTTTCCAGTGCCATTTGATTCAGATTTGGCAGTTAAAAAACAAACACAAAAAACTGTCATAGAGTACTTCACCTCCATAATTACATCAAATTCCTTCTAACCTCAGGAAAAGAATATTAAAAAAATATGCTCTATATTTCAGTGAGTGTCTTTTGTGTTTTTAAAAATCCTGAGCACATTATCATTAATAACTTAAGCATGTGACTTGCTTCCTATAAGTTCCACATAATAGGACCCTAAGCTACCTGCGGTCAAATCTACAGATCCCCAGCACCAACTACAGGGTCAGACATATACAAAAGGTGCTTAGTCAAAGTTTCTGGGAAGAATAGATAGACGTGCCAAAATATACTAAGTAAATGGAGGCATTTTTATGGGTAGTAAGATATTGAGGACTTGATCCCCAGAGCATTTCCTCAGCAATCACCTTTGTATTTGACATTGCAACATGTTTATCTTTTTAAAAAGCATTAAGCAAATCTTGTTAGTAACAGAAAAGGAAAGGTACTTTGTTTGGGGTGACTCTTAAGCCTCTGGCATTGCTTCAGGGAAGCCCAGGGAAGCTGATCAACTCCCCTATAGACTTGACTAACTCATTATTGCCTAAAATATTAGATGAACGACAATGATGCCACTTTCCTTTTCTAAAAATCTTAAAATGTAGAGTTTTAAATTGTAAATAAAGATCTTTGAAAGCAGAGACCATTTTTTTTGTTTTGTTTTTTAAATTTTTGCTTGCCCATGCCTAACATAGTACAAATTTAACATATGTGCTTAATTAATAGCTGTTAAACGGAGAAATAAAAGGGTCATCATTAAATGAAGGAAGCTGTAGAATTATCATCACAAGGTCAGTGTTAGCTAGCTATCTGAAATAGTATGTACATGCATGGAAATGTCCAATTTGAGTACGTTAGAATTTTAATGTTTTAATTTTTACTGTCAAATTAAAACTTAGCAGCATTGCTATTTATCAGTAATTGCTCAAATCTATTTTTTGCTAGAATTGCATGGACTAGTTGATATAGCATAGATATAATTTTCACTAAGTGCTTTTATAATCAAAGTAACTAGTGAAGCCATGTAAACACCAATAATTATTTACTTCATTGATGAGCAAGTTTGGGTTTTGTAGTTAGACTTCTGATGTCACCAGGGATTTTTCTTAGGGATTATTTAAAACCAAATTATCAAAATAAAGATTTTCAAACATTCTATTTTCCTTTTTCTTTTTGTGGATGGTTTATTTTGTTCACCTTTTCCTCCTTGTTTGTTTTGGGAATTAAGGCTTTCCAATGAAACTATGTGTTGTTAAAAACTATCTCTAGATATTGAATTTATATTATGAACAAGCGAAAATTCCCAGTCTGTCAGATATCTTCTCCTAGGATACAAGGAGAAGCAAAGTTCAGCTAAACTGCACAGTTAATCACTTCGCGATCACTTCTGAATAGAGAGAAAAAGTTGCTTTAAACTGTTCTGTTCTCCTCCTAGGCACTTAAGGTCGGTTTCAAGAAGCAAAATTACTATTCTTTCAAAGTTATGTCTCTTGATTTGTATTCCTATAATTATCTCCTCAGAACTTCTTCCTTTTTAACTTGTAAATTCAACTTAATAAATCAATTCAAGGATTATATACGTGTAAATATATTTACTCTGAGGGCAAGATGGATAGGAAAAGAAATAAAGTAGGACAATTTCCTTTCCTGACCATTGGTTTCACCAATGTATCAATTATTTTTGTTTTACACAAAGGAATCTAAGACTTTTTTTTTGCCCCAGAAATTAAGAGAAGTGGTTCTTAAAAAAATTGTCTCTCTCTTTTAATATAAAGATTAAAAGCATTGCCATTTTGTCTGTTCAAGTAGAAGATAAATTCTGGAGATCAAAATAACAAATTATTTTTTAAAAAATAAAGCCTTAGAAATGGTTCTTTTAGTTATAGCTGACTCAAACTACTGGAATTAGAAGGCTTTAGGTGAAAATAAGAAACATAAACAGTTAAATATATTTTGTTCAATAATATTAACAAATTGAGCCAATATATGCCTACATTACTGATTTTTATTTTCAACAAAGAGCCCAGAATGTCACTAGGATTTGAGTTGTTTTTTATATTCAAGTCAAGGAATGTAAAATAGTTATTCTTTTTTTGTTGTTTTTCGTATTATGCATTGTAATTTTGGGTTGATTTCACAAGAGGGGCAATATAGTTAACTGGTCAAGTTCAGAGCTAAAACTGGTAAAATCTTAGCTATATCCTTATCATGTAAATTTGTGTTAGTGACTCAGTTTTTGTCTCTGTAAAATGGGAATAATAATAGTACCTACCTCATAGGTAGGATTAAATGAGTTAATATAAGTAAATTGAATAAGCAGTACCTGGCGTATAATAATTACTCAATAAAAGTTATTGTTATTCAGAGTATCCTTTTCATTCTCCTAAAAATGCTGTAGAGAATATGTGTGTGAAGAACATTTATTTTATTCTGAGAAGTATTGTGACAAAGATTGCATTAAATGAAACACCTTGAGGTGTTATCTACTGGAGCTGGTGGGAATTAGTATTACCAAAAGAGCTTTATAAATCTTCTTTTATGAAAATGTCTAAAACGTGTTTTCATTTGTGAGAGTTCTGGGAGATAAAAGTCTGCCTGGAAGCTTTCTTGGGAAGTTTACTCAACTCTCATTTTTTATGGTTATTTTCCTCTATTTCCTTGTTACTCATACTGTTTAAGGTGAAGAGGAGATATGTTTGCAGAGTAAGGTTGAGGAATAAGGAAACATATCACTAGTATTGTTATTAATGGTTCTGCAATTTAGACAATGATTAAAATGTAAATTTATAAATAAGACCCAATGGCTTTTGGAGTACAATACGCTACTGATTCTAACTTGGGATGCTGAGTTTGTCTTCGTTATTGAAAAAGTTTACTTACAAAACGTATATGACTGAAAGGAATCTTAAACATCAATACCCAGTTTTAAAGATGAGGGAAATGAGCTCAACTGATTTAATTAACTATTCCATTTATTCAATAAATATTTATTGATCTATGTGCTACTCACTCTGCTGGGCAATAGATACAGCTGTGAATAAGCAGTCATGGTCTCTGTCTTTTTCACACTTACAGACTACAATAGGAAGATAGACAATTACAGCAAAATGTAATGAAGGGAAGTATGGGGAGCTCCAGGAGTGCATAGCAGCAAGAACTAAACTACTATAGGAGGTGAAAGTGGTATGGAATTCGAGTTGAGCACTGAACATTCTAACTGAGTGGGCCATTGCTCTAGCAGGTTGCCCAGCCTATGAAAAGACCTGGGGAGAAAGAGGATAAGGCATGTAAGCTGTTCAGTTTGACTGGAAAAACAAGTGTGAGTTGAAAGTGATGAGACATAAAGCTGGAGACATGGGCAGATTGTGGACAAAAAAGGGGCCACATACCAAACCTGACAAGCTCAATGGAGGCCTCTGTGGCCAGCCCTACAAACTCAGAAACCGAAAGTAACCACACAGGATGATCTGAACATAAAAATTCCTAACTAAAAACAGGTCATGGCAGGTAGTCACATTCTTGGCTTGTAGCTTCCTTTACAAAGGTCAATCTTTACTTTAAGTGAACCTGTGTATTGTCTTTTTGCATCGAAGATAACAAACCTTTGAAATGTCAGAGTGATCTTCTTTTCCAGACTCCTCAGTACACATACACCACACCAGAGCAGGAGACCACAGAACCCCTCATTGTTATCTCGTTGCCCGAATACCACCTCTATGTGTTGTAAATGTTAATTATTAACTATCCTGTACCCACCAATGTAAAAGAAGTATGTGTCTCTCCATTTTACTTTTTATCCAATCCCAGAGATTTCCCTGCTTTGCTCTCTTCCACCCCCTTGATCTACCATCAATGGATTTCATGTAACCCTCCTTGAGTGTCCTCCTTTGATTCTAATATAGAAAATAAGCTGCAAAACCGCCATTCTCCAGAACATTTTCTCAATCCATTGAGATTTTGCCTCCCAGCAATTGTCATCAGTTGGCTCAAATAAACTCATAAAACTTCTCTACAGGTTTGGACCTTTGTTACATCGGCAAGATCATAGTTGGCTGGGTAAAGCATATTTTGATTATCGCAAGAGCAAAGGAGAGTTTTAAGCAGAGAGTAACATACTGAGATTTGTATTCAGATCATTCTGGCTCTAGCCTGGTGGGTGGATGTAGAGGATAAAACAAGGGACAAGAAAGCCAATAAGTGGGTCTTGCAGAAGCCTGATGAGCGTCCATTGTGGCTTAACCACTGCCTGTGGATAAATGCTGTTGATGTCATTTCTAAGTCTTATTTTCAGACTGGTAGTACTTGGATTGTTATATTTTCTTTTGACCCAAGTTCCTAAAAAATAGCCTTTTAAAAAATCTCCTTTATTAAACCAAAGGTTTGATATAACATGGCCTTTTCTATGGTAGGAGGAAAATGATTAGCTTAATTGTTTTGGCTGGTGTTTTTCACCCAACAGCTAATTCTTACCTACAAGGCACTATTCATCTTTGTGTCTGTTAGATTCATTTCGTGTTTTCTATTCCCACTGCCGTTGCCCTACTTAGGCCATCATTACCTCTCACCTGAACTATTGCCATAACAAGCCAACTCATCTCCCTGACTCCCAAGGCTTTATTTCCTCATATTTATCTTCACATTGTGCTTTAAAATTCCCCTGCTCAAATGCTTTCAGAGGTTTCCCTCTGCCTACAGGAGAAATGTTAGCCATTGTTCCACGTGCTCATGGAGCCTCACCTTCTCCCTGACCCCCATACACCTTACTCTTAAAGTAAGCTAGTCTACACACTGCTCCCCAAATACATTCCACACACTATCTCTCTACCTTTGCAAATGTCTTGAACAGCTTTCTCCACTTTCTGAAATCCTAATCATTTTGCAAGGTCCAGGACAGAAGCAACTTTTTTTATATGATACTTTCTACAGTTATGCCAAGCAGAAGTATTATTATTCACTCAGGGCTCTCACAGGTGAGTTCCTGAATTTTCCTGTTACTGTAATTACACATACACCTAACTCATCTTCCCTTAAAATTATTAATTCTTAGGGAGATTTCTTCTCTTCTATATCCTCCTCAGTACTTTGCCCAGTGCCTTGAAAGTAGTGGACGTTCAATAAAGACTTACGTAATTGAACAGATGTCTCTTTTCATAAGAAATTTAAATATTTTTTATATGGAGTTACTTTGTTTGAGATCCAAAATGCTTTCAGGAAATGGTATAATTTATGGATAAAAATTAAGTTTGTAAAAATAATTTTGATTTTTTTAAAGTGCGGTGTATACAGGGAGGAAGTTAAGGTTAATATTTCAGCATGAAAGATACCCAGTGAGTAAATATAAAATTTAAAATAGAATTCCTTCATTAATTACATATGTGTTAAATATTGTTACACGTTCCATTCATTATTATAGGCCTGCTGAAAAATACAGACAAGATTTTCATTCTTTTGGAATTGATTCTAGGTAGGGAAATGGATGATCCAGTCACATCTGAAATTGTTTCATAGGCATTGATGTCTGTAGGTCTTTAGACAGGTAGTCCCATAAAAACAAACAAAAACAAACAGACAAAAAACACACACAAAAAAACCATTTTTCTAGGTTATAAAAAAAGTTATAATCTTTTTCACTTGGATTGTGTTACTGCACTCATGTATTCTACACAAACATCTCTTGGTATAGGCACTTGGTATAGGTACCAAAGAACTTTGCTAAATTCACAGCTAAGTCAGAAACCATAGACATTTAAGCAAGGGAATGTACTATATTCACTACGTTGGGGTATGGTTAAAGTCTGATTACAAGGGAGAGAAAGAGTATCAAAAAATGCTGATGTGCACCAAAGCACATAGCATCACAAAACGGGCTAGGTCTGATGCCAGACTGACAAATATGGAGGATGAGAGAAGGGCCAGATGTTTAGATGCTTTGGCTTAGAGCAGTAAAGAATTGTTGCTGCATTGGGACTGATCCACATGCGTGGGGTGGTTCCTGCAACAAATTGTTAATGTTTTGTTGTGGACCAAAGACCACAAAACACAGAGAGAATCCCAGCCCAAGAAAAAGAACTGGAGGGAAAATGGGATCCCAGAAGTGAGAGTCGGTGCAGAGTGAACACTGAGAGAGAATGTGCTGAGGAGGTATGGTCAGACAAAGGAAAATTTGTGTCAAATAAAGTGAGGTGAGAGACCTCCAGCAATGGAGAAAGACATCTCAAAACACACACACACACATACACACACACATACAATCAATCAAAGAGAGATTCAGCTTTAAAAATCTGGGTGCCCAGAAAGTGTGAAGCTTGTCAAGTAAGAACTTGTTTCTCATAACTCTCTTGCCTAAGCCTCCCACCTCTGCCCTCCACTTCAGAAGAGTCAGAACTTGAGTTAATAAGAAAGAAATTAGGAGCAATGGCACTTTCTTTTTCAACTTCTGGCCTGCAATAAGTTCCTGCTAGGGACAGAGAGAAGATTCAACCTTAAGAGTTTTAATTATTACACTGGTCTAGGCATACTGAGTTTTGAATGGAGACTGTTTGCAATTAAGGCTTATTGTTTTATTATACCAGAGTGTTATTTTACTGACTACATTTTAAAGGGACAATGACAAATGAAAGTAAATATTCCTTCTGATTTTATTCCACAAATTGTTGTTCCACCTACCTATTACGCAGGTCAAAACAGTGTTTCACTATTTAAGCCCACATATGATGAGAATGACATGCACGCTTTGGAGAAAAATTTCTTTGAGAGGGCAGATAAAAACATCATTAGTATGGACTTAGATGAGGGGAGATTTGAAATTGGCCTTAAAATATAGGTTTGTAGAAAGGAGGAGGAAAGTGCATTCTAAATGAACTTGTGATTATAAAGGTACTCAAAGGTCTATTTTGTGTGCAAATAGAAAATCTGGTAGAGGAGAGGCTCATATTGAGGAAGAAAAGTTGGAAAGCTATGTTGGAAGCCTGCTTGGAAAAGATCTTGATCTTCCAAGTTAGGAAGTTCAAACTTCTTTTTTCAGTGATGAGTTTATATTTAATGCTTTTTAAACCAGGGAATGGAATGGAAAAGTCAGTTATTCATCAAGATTCATTACTAAAGTCAGTGATATTGCATTTTGTAACTGCCCCCGCCCTTTACATCACATCATTTTATTTTCTCCATAGCACTGTTGTTCTCTTGTTTATTGTCTGACTCTCACTATTTAGTGTAACCTGAATGAGAGCAAATTTCCTTCTAAATTTTTGTTGCGGTTCACTGCTATAATATCTCCAGAATAGTGAGTGGACTCACACTAGGCACTCACTAAGTACTGGGCACATAAATAATAAATGAAGAGGGAGAGACTGGAGGAGATAAACTGTTCCAAAAGACTGAGAGTAAGTGATGGGAATCTGGGCTACGGTTTTAGCAGCAGTAGGAGAGGAAAACACACTGCACGATGAGTTATGAAAGAGGAATTAATAGAGGACCAAACAAGAGGAAAATGTCTTGGGCAATTTCAAGATTTTGACTTATTTTCTTGGGAGATGATGGTGCTCCTCATAGATTCTGGAAATAAGAAGGAAGAAGCTAGTTTGGGGTGGTGATGGGGTTTTAGCTTTAGCTAGGTAGAGCTGTTGTGTCAGTCAGAGAATCCAGTGGATGTGCCATTATCAGGTGTAACTATCACAGAGGGTTAAGAAAGCCAGGCTCTGCTAGGGCCACCGTGGAGCTTTCAACAATTTAACATTTTGGGCCTGAGACAGACAGCATTTTAAAAATTGAATTGTTTTTTAATATTTCGAAGAATGTGGGTGGGTGGGATATGGTCTATTTTACATTGCTTTTTTCCCTCATGAAGTCTGTTATTAGGTGTGGAAGGCAAGTGAACATAAAGGATTGCATAGATCCCTTAGGTGGTAAAGCGGGTGGGCCAGCCCAAGCCTCCCCTCCCCACTGCTGCCTGCTCCTCAATCCTTCTTAGCATTTTCCCCAAGTGGCTCTGGATGCTGCTTAGGAAACAATCTTTGGCAGTATTTGTGAGGATTCTAGGCTTCAACTAAGCAACCATTCACTTGAACGAAGTAGAAGCTGGGTGGAGAATATATAATTGCCAAGTGAAGGTTTTTTTTTTCTGTTTTTTTTTCCCCTTTATTTTTTTTTCTCCCGCTCTTCAGATCCAGAGGACAAAGAGAAGAACTGTGACAAAACAATGTTTTCCCACGTGCCCCTAGTGCACTAGGATATAGTCATGAAGACCGTCTGAGTTTTAAGTCGGCAGTTATCCAAATCTAGAAGCATTTCTAGGAAATAAAAATATTGTTTTCATGGATGATACTCTTCAAACAACAGTAACTTTCTTTCTAACATCTTAGTGTGGCAATTATAAAATACAGGATAAAAGATAAAAAATGTGAAACTCTCCTAACAAGAATATAAAAAATATATATACCGTGTTTATGTATCTTAGTGGGATTTACTATAGGTAATAGAATAAAAATCCCTTTTCAAGGAAAACCGTATGATGTTTCCAGAAAATGAATCTGTTCACACAACTCATGGAGACTAGGCTTTATTAATTGAGCTTAATTAATGAATGAATACTCAGGCTTGCAGAATTTATTCTCGACAACTGCTTAATCTAATTGGAGTGGACTTGCTGTAGGGAATAATTTTGTACAGTAATTCACTGGGTATTCTCTGTATGAGCATTATTCTATGTCTAACTGCTGTGGGCTGAATGTTTGTATACCCCACCCCCCATTCATAGGCTGAAGCCCTACCTTCAATGTATTGTATCTGGAAGTGGATTCTTTGGAAGGTAATTAGATTTAGATGAGGTCATGAGGGTGGAGGTCCCCATAATGGGATTAGTGTCCTTGTAAGAAGAGAAAGAAAGACCAGAGCTTGATCTCTCTCTCTCTTTTCCCTGTGAGGACACAGCAAGAAGGTGGTCCTTCAGGAAGCAGGCTCTCACTAGGAACCAAATCTGCCTGTACCTTGAACTTGGACTTCCCAGGCTTCAGAAATGTTGGAAATAAATGTCTGTTTTGAAGCCATCTAGTACATGGTATGCTGTTATGGCAGTCCCAGGAGACTAAGACAGTAGTGTTTCTCAAATGTAAGTGTGCATAAGAATAATCTGGAAGCTAATTTAATACACGTATTCCTGAATCTAACCTAAAGCAAGTCAATCTAGGATGCATCTGTCCCAGTATTCTTCCTTCTAAGTAAACTTCAAAGTGACTTTGATGCAGGCAATAATTTGATAAACAGTATTTAGAGCAGAAGTAAGCAGATGGTTGTTGGTGGTGCAATAGGTGGGAGGGTACAAAGGAAAGGGAGAAGGGAGTTGCTCTGACTTTGTCCTTCAACTTTCTCATTCTTCCTCTATTTCATATGTTCCAACCTTTTCCATCAAAAAATTCCGATTCCCTACCTACATCACATGGCAACAAGCACAAATTTAGGACTTTAGAAGGAAAAAAATGTGGGGAGGGTCTCCACTCTATAACACTTCAACATTTTTTGCTCCCAGGGCTTCATTTGTTTAATAACTGCAGGCAAATTCCCTTCTTTTCAATTTACTGCATCATGTTCAAGAAATCACAGCCAAGGGAGGCCTTTTCACAGGCAAAATTATGAAGTAGGCAAACATTATAATTGTTCAATCTGCCCAATTCTCATCAAGTTAGATTTTCTGAAAAAAAAAGAAAAAGAAAAAGGAACCTACAAATACAATGTGTTGAAGGGTTAGTGTACTACGCGAACTTAGAAATATATGGCCTTTCACCTTCTTAAATGAAATGATTTAGTTTAAAATTTAGAAAATTTAAGGAACCAAGGTAGGTACTGGAAGAAATGGTTTTTGGGAAAAGTGAGGCTCTTAGCCTTCCTTCTTCAAAACATTTTTCCTGAGGGCAGACCTTGCGCAACATCTATAGAGGAGACAGGTTAGGAATCTAAGTTGCATTTCTTGCTTCCTTATTAATTCTGAAGTGTGGTATGGTCTGGTCACCAATACATCTAGACTTGACAGAAATCACTAGGACTAATGCATCAGCATGTGGAGGGCTTTTTGTTTATTCATTTGTTTGATTTTTAGAAAAAAATAGAATTGTTCAAAATAGAAACCAGTAATTATATTCTCTAGATCTAATTTTCTTCTTGAGGCAGATACAAATTCCAACTGTTCTGACCTTGTAGTGCCATCTCCCAAATTGGCATGTATTTTGACATATTTTGTGAAAGCAGTTTCTATTATGTTATATTTATTCATCAACACATGGTGAATTGAAACTGTTAAGCAAAATACAAAATATTACTAATAACCTATCTGCTATATAATATTAACAATCAAAAGAAATAATCTTCACCAGATGGTGGGACAGATCTGTAATATCCATTCATTTTTTATGTCCATAAAATACTCGAGCACAAGTCACAAATCAGAGGAAGATTTTCAAGTAAATCCTCATATTTCAGCTCTTTAGTTGTTTGAAATGAAACATAAATTCATGCAACCAAGGTTTCCCACCTGTGGGAAAGCACCCATGTCAGAGAATCACAAGATGTTGGTTTTCCCCGAGCAGCTCTACTAACTGAGTCTTTGGAATTGTCAGCAGGTCACTTTGTTCCTCTTGTTCTTGGTTTGTGGTCCTTTTTCAAGTTGTTGTATATAGGTATTATTAATAAATGCCCAATTGTGTAAAATGATGAGTTTCTTACATAAAGATGAATGACTACCTCATATGGATAAAAACATTTCAAACTTTTACTTGTCCACAAAACATTTCTACCAGCTCATTTTTCTGGTGGAAGGTGGTTATGTTGTAAGAGGAGAGAAACATCAGTATTTCAACCTTCACAAGCAGAAATGCTACTCACCTCCATGCTGGCTCTTTGTGAGACTATATTCCTGCCACTGTGTTTAGTTTTGTAGGCTGTGATCACTGAAATTAGGCTCCAGGAAATATATTTCGCTCCCATTTTCACACCTGGTGTTTATTTCTCAGCTTGTTAATAAACCTGTATCTTCATAGACTTTTCTGATTCTTATTTTTCCCCCTTATGTCTAGTTAATTGTAAATATGTTTTCCAGTTTATTTCTTCCATTTTCATTTCTTTGTCCCTCAGAAGAGACTGACTGGCTGGGGGTGGAGAGAGACTGAGCCTGTAGAACTCTACTCTAGGTTCCATTTCACAGTCATTGCTTTCCTTTATCAAAGTATGTTGCTCTATTTGGAGCTCAGAAATTGTTGATTGAATGAAATGAAGCCCAGCCTAAAACATAAACTGGGAGGCAATATAACTTAGTAATAAACAGAAGAGGACTTGTAAGAAAGTAAGTTTTAAATTCTAGTGTTTGCCTTGTTAACAACTTGAGCTGAGGAAAATTACTTTATCTTTCTGGGCATCCATTTTCTCTTCTTTAAAATGAGGATCAGAGTGCCTACCTCATAGGGTGCTTGTGAGTATTAAATCAGATAATCCATGTAATGTTTTAGCAGAGTTCTCGGCACATGGAATTGGTCAATAATATCATCTATTATTATGACATAGCATTAGTTTTATCACATCACCACCACAATGTCTCCACTGAGTGTCAGAATATCTATATTTGAAATTTATAATCTAAATCCATCTGTTAAGTGAAGGAACTGAATTTTTTGTTTGGTGGATAAGTCTGGTAACGTCTTTAGAGTTTCAAGTTGGCTTTTGGAACACCTTCAACTTCATATATGTTTGGGAAATTTTGTATGTGTTTTAACAGTTTTTTTGTGTTCCCATTGCATGCCCTGAATTTTGTTTTGGTTGTGACAGGTGCTTAATAAATATTTATTGACTGATCGCTTTCTTATTAGCTACCTTTTGTTTCTGGAGGTAATCTCTCTGTCTCTCTCTGTCTCTCTCTCTCTCTCTCTCTCTCTCTCTCTCCTCTGTCTCTCTCTCTCTTTGGTGGAGGGAGTCTCCTCAAATTCTTACACTTTTGATAAGCTACATATATAGTTGTAATATTTTTCTAACTACATGTCTAGTATCGTGATTTTGAAATTTCCTGTTCGGTGTATACTTGTACTCTTCCAGATGAATTTTCTCACGTGTGTGTGTATGTGGGTGTGAGTTTGTGGAATGCTCTAAAGGCAGTAATAACGAAGTAAATTCTGGCAAGGAATTAAAAAGGAGAGCTATCTTGGGCTTTCTGTGGAGATACCCTCTCTCTATATGTTTTTATTTTCAAGCATGATGATTTCGTCTACGCTAAAACATTATAATTGAATGTTTTTCAAGGTTAGTTTTCTGTCCTATTCTAAAAGTACAGTGTACAATTTTTAGTTCCATAAAAAGATTACTCATGATGAGGAAATATAGTCTGTGTAGACACAGCCTTCTTAGAATGCCTCAGTCCCAGAGAGAAGTCACAAGTTTATTAATGGCCTACTTTTCCTACACCAAGAAAATTGATTTCCCCTTTGTTTCTAAGGAAAATCATTTTGAGGGTACTCACCACTATGTGATGAATGGCACTATAAAAAACACGTGGGCCTTCAGGATTGAGAATACTGGTTTAAAAATTATTTATTCCATGCAGTCTAATTTTATACCCTTAAAGATATATCCAGTTTTGGAAAGTTATTTCTTTTTACTGTTTCCTTAACTTAACTGGCTTAAGTTTCCTTAACTTTACTGTTTTCCTTAACTTAATCTACATGTATAATCTATTACTCACGAAGCAGTAGAGAAGACAACATTAAATTTTGTTTTTAGTTGCTGATTCACCTTACCCTGAGTCCTATATTTTCTGGACTTTCCAACTGTAACCCAGAAACTTATTTCATGATTTATGTCATTTACTCCTCTACTGCTAGCAGAACTTACATTTTAATGCCTGGGACTTAGAAAAACAATTGAGTGGAATGGTGAGTATACTGATGACGAGTCTATCTTTTACTAAGATATTTACTTAAGAATCTTAAAACAAGCCTATATTTAGAACCAGATTTTAAATTAACAAAGTGAAAACCTGTTTCTCTCTTGTGGTTATTTCAGGCTTTTCTATTTTTAAAGTAACCTTCACATATAGTACCTCCATATAAATCTAAATATATCCTCTATATTGATATATGCATGATTTTAGCTTACTTTTCATGATACAGCTTAGTGATGAATTCAAGCTTAATTCTACCAATTTTTAAAATTGTCTTAGTGTGAAGGAGCTACTGTGTTCTAATAGAATTACTATATTGTGTTAATGTACACATCTAAACTATACACCCTATTATATTCCTAACACATTTTATTAATTATGGAAATCACTTTCATTTTAATAGTGAAATTTACATGACAACAGCTTCTGGGGCTCAGTGGAGCATCAGACCAGCATGTCACAGAATTCCTTTGTTGTGTGGGTGTTGACAGTGTTCTGTTGACATCAAATTTGCAATAAAAATGTCTCATAAATGTACATCCACATAGAACATTACTTAGAAGGGATCATCTCAATTTCACATAGGTCACTCATGTCCACGATGGAAAATTTCTTTACACTTACATTAGTAAAATAAATTATTAAGACTATATAATCATACATATCATATGGATGACCTGAAAGATGTGTCTTAAATATTTAGAAAACATGTCCAGATATAGAACTATCACCTCTGTGTTCTCTCCACATGAGAGAACAAAATGAGATTTTGTATTCTACAAGTCCTGTGCAAATGTTAGATGAAAACTCTAAAGCAGGCAAGAGAATGGACTGGTCCAGTGGGGTTATAATAGGGAGTAAGTAACAAGACAAATAGAACAAGGGGAAAATTAGGCTGACTATTACAACAAAGTTCTTAATAGACAGAACTATTAGACTGTGAAATAGACTTTCAAAGGCGCTGGAAGAAGTCATTACTTGAGCCATTTGAAATAAGACTGGACTGAAATACTCCAAAATACAGTATGCTATGGGGACCAAGCCTACATTAGAAGTGGAAGGAGGAGGATGACCTAATAGCTTCTACCGTCTCTGTGATTACTATGATTGTATTCATTTTTATGTGTTTAATCTTGGTGGATAATCTTCTATCATTTTATGCTACTTCTTGGGAGCAATTTCAACAAATTCATCTAATGCACAATTGGATGCATTTAACAGCATCTCAGAAGAGATGAAAATGCACAATAATCTCAGTGTAAAACAGCAAAGCAAGACAACTGTGAGTAAACAGTACTCGTTTTTGGGAGTAAGCCCTGGAGAAAACAATTCTCACCCTCAAACTCTGGCCACTTTCCAAGGTGCATAAATTTCATCCTGTCTGCCTGGCTTTCAATGGAGATTAGGTATTAATTTTCACTTCTTTTGTTTAATGGTATTTTGGGATGATGTTGAGTGCAGGACAACAAATTGAAATATTGCATCCCCAAGCTAGGAGGTAGCTAAGATCTGGAAAAAAATCTTGCAACAGTTTGTGACTGATGTCTATTAGAGGAATGGACAAGAAAGAGAAAATGGTTAATTTGAAGAATGGAGTTTGATGTGAAATAAGGAAGAGGGAAAGGTATCCCGGGAAGCTGTAAAAATGTTATTGCTGGGGATCTTTCAAAATAAGACCATCATCAATCTTGTGCGGTCTGGTTGACTACTTGTCATGAAGTAGAAAAGTGAGGCAGGTGACCTTTTGACAATTAAACTAGTTCTTTCATTCAATAAAAATATTCATTTAAATTTAATTAAAACTCAATTTTATCCTATCTTTGCATTTGTTCCACTTATCAATTTTAATTGCAGTGATATAAATTTAGAGAAGGGATCATTTTGCTGTTTGGTAATGTGTGAGGTAAATCATCTGATTTATATTCATTTGTTTTTGTGTGTATATCACAACTTTTAAAAAAGAATATCATACACAAACGAGAGGCTCACATTTTTTCGTTATTTATAATATTTTCTATTTATGTAGCTCTTCCTACATTTTTTCAACTTACTGATCACATATTCCTGAAGTGTGAAAAATACCACTCATTTTAAACAGAGAGACATCTCCCCCAAATCCCAAAATTTAACCTATTCCTTGTGTTGGCATAATTTTCTGTCCTTTAGATTTCACATTTCATTGGCAAGGATGTAGATCATAGAACAAGAGGTTTTATAGCTAGATTTTTCTGTGGGGTGGGGGGAGGGGCATGAAGACTTGTCAATACTAAAAGGTATTCTTACCTTTTATCCTTCCATTTAGGCATATCTATTAAAATTTTTCTTATATGCCTGCTGGATGATCAGAATCTGAAAGGATTCACAGGTGGGAGAAATCTTTGTAAATACAAGACACTGCCATTATGAAAGGAAAAATGTGATTTTATTAAGGTCTGGTGTGCAATAGCTTCCAAAATCTATTCGAATTCTATTGGACTATTTTGAGAAAGAAAAAAAAAAGTGCCTAGCACTATAGAATCATTAACTAATAATTAGAGTGTCCTAAACATCTTTAGTGGGAACTGTGTAATCCACAGGAGTTTAGTGTAGTGACAATCTAAATTTTTTGCCATGCCTATATAAAATCTATATTTTTTGCCATGCATATAGTTACACAATTAGATTTCAGGTAGCAGCCTTAAAATATGTGATCAGATAAACCAAAGCAGACTTAGATTTAGGTAAATGAATAACGTTTCTCTACATATGAATGCTATTTTCCTCAAAGAAACACAACCCAGCTTGACTGAATCGTTCTAAGGTCAGATAGTGCAAACTAAAGCAGAGAAACTCAAAGTAATGAACTATTGCCGAGGTTCTTAATTCAGAGTAACTTCAACTCACATTAACCTCAACTTTGAATATACAGATATGTAACTGTCTCTATATGTCAAACATACCACTATTCAAACAACAGAAATATTTTATTAGCACATTAGCTGACCAAGAGCACTGACCAAGGGTCTTTAGAAGTATAAAGTTTTGTTGTTATCAAAATGTACAACGCTTTAAAATACTTAAAATTCATAGTCATGTCCCCTTAAGATAGCTACCTAAAAGTGCTATTTATACCTTGGGGAGTATTCCACATTTGTTAACCTAGGGGAGGAACTAGAAGGAAATCTAAATGAAATCCTTAAAAACAATCTTGTTGGATATATTACCTAGTCTATTTCTGGATCGCGAATCTCCCGCCCTCTTTATGAGTTACCTCACTGTCAGATAAGAAAATGGAACAGGATGGATGAATTGGTATGCTTCCAGGCTGGCTTTTCCATTTTCCCCTCAAGCCAAAGGGAGCAAGGGACATGAGTTAGGGATCCTTTCCAAGTGTGTTTGAAGCAGAGAGAACCTCTGGCCGGCTGTGGCTGCAGAGTCCATCCCGGCTGCAGCACGGAGCAGGTCCCCCCGACCGCTTCCCACCTTGCCTGGCAACCTCCACACCCACATGAAACAGCCAGTGTGGCAACCAGTCCTCGCACAGTTTCCTGTGCACAAAGCCTAAAGAACCCCCGAATAGAAACGTATTCTGAGCCCAGAGCGGGGCTGGAGGCGTTTGGCTGATGAGACTGGTGTCTCGGGGGTCTGCGAGGTGCTATTTGTCCCTCCACCTCTCTCACTCTGGACCCAGATCTGTGCCCTGAAATCTGGCTCCCTCCCGGAGACACAGAAGTGCGCGCACACACACAAACTCTAACTCACGCACACCCACATCGCCTCTACCTCCACACACCCTCCCCACACCCAGCAGAACTGCAGGGAATGGTCGGTGCTCTGCCTCAACTTTCCCGGCTGCGCCTGCCCCACGCGGCACCCGAACCTCAGCGCCCTCGCTGGGCGCCCTCCAGAGGGACATGTCTTCCTCTGGGCCCCTTACCTCGCACCGACAACTCCTGGCAGTGGCTGGAGCTGACCGTGGTGGCAGCAGCGGCGGCTGAGCCTGCACCCGGGCTCTGGCTCATGGTTGTTCCTCCTCATCCGACACAAAAGAGGTAGCTCGCTGGCTTTGTCCTTCCCCGATCCAAGGGAGAACTTATTTTGCCCCCGAATTGGCCAACTTGTGCGTGCTGCTTCCTGTCACAGTGCCCCCGGCTCTGCCCCCGCCCCCTTCTGGCTGTTCGCTGGACCACTGCCCGGTGGCTGAGCATCCAGGCCTCCGAGGCAGTGGGGAGTGGGAAAAGGGAGGGTAGGAGAAGAGAAGAAGGAGGTTGGGAAAAGGGGGGACCCAGTGGTCTTCTGCGGAAGGGAAAGGAGTAGTTCCCAGCTGAGCCTCTCTCCTTCTCTTTACAGGCAAACAGACCCACTTCCCAGGCTTGGAAGCAACTTTCCTTCACCTTGGCCAAGCTGAAACCATACCGTCTAACTGGGACTCCCCTCAAAGGCACAGACCTTCCGGCATTCTCTCTTTCTCCTTCTCTCTTCCTCTTTTCCTCCCTCTCTCGTTCTCCCCCCCCCTTCCTCCCTCCCTTTTTAGGGGTGTATCTGCAGTCTTCAATGAGCCAGGGTACCTAGACGAGAGGAAAGCCAGGGCGTTTTGCCGGCTGCTTCGCCTTACTCTGTTTGAAATCCTTAGGCAGTGCGTGCAAAGGTTGGGAATTTCGGAGAGGTGGGGTGAAGGGGCGTGGGGAGGCAGGAGATCAGCGGCTCTAACTTTGAAGCTCTGCTAGAGCTCTTGGCCTGAGGGAGAGCAGGGACTAACAGTGGGCACTGGAAGAACTCTCCCGTGGTCCTGTGCACCGGTCTAACCGCATGCTAGAGGAGAAAGGGAGAGCGGAAGCAGAGAGGGAGCGAGCGAGCCAGGGAGGCCGGTGTGCAGCTCTGCCTCACCGGCAGCTCAACTGCACATTGCAAACCCCTGGAGAGGGCTTGTGCAGAACAATCTCTGGGTCAGGTGGGAGGGAGACGCTCCCGTTTCCTAGCAACCCTCATCAATCATCTTGGGATAGCTCCCTCTGAAGGAATTCGATTGGACAGCCCGTAGAGGGAAACCACGCCCCTTCAAGAATGCTGGACTGCTGCCTTTTCGCATTCTCCCAAATTTCTTGGGCGGAATAAGATTAGAGGAGAGTGCTGAATTATCTTCCTTCTTGTCCTCCTATGCTGCCACACTGCCCTTTTGTAGCGACCCCACCCACCCCCACATTAGTCCTTCTCTAAGTCCCACTTGTGGTTAGCAGACACAATGTTCTCCACAGAACCTCTTATTTCCTCTTAAAATTAAATAAATAAAAGCCTTAAATTGGTGACGTAGGCACAAAACAGAAAAAGGCACACGAAAATAGCTTTAATAGCTCCGAGCTACAGATAAAATCTTAAAGGTGAAAATTCAGGCACCTTTCTATATTTAGAAACACATTGTGCTTAATTTCAAAATCAAAACTTCACTGTCATTAATTTTCCCACCCTGATATACTAACTTTGTGTTAACTGAATTATATGTAACCAAAGACAATAAAATGTAATGCTTTCATGCTATGTTTATTTTTAAATAGTTAATGTTAAATTGTTTAAACTGCTTCCTTTGTAACCTAGACAAAACATGTTAACTACAGAAATAATTTTGCTACTAATTCCTTTAGAAGCCGGTGATATTTAGAAGACGTGGAATGTGTTTATACATTCCATTGTGGATGCCACTAAAACTAGAAAATTGAATATATTAAAAATTAAAATGTTACCAAGTAGTGAAACTCCAAAAATGCTAGAAGTTCCCCTTCCAATACCATTCTTTCCAGAATGCAGTAGCAGTGCCAAAATACAGGCAAAATCACTCTTCCTTTGTATTTCATTGCTGTTATCTAACGTGTATCACTTACGATAAACACATTAGACTTTCTTAAGAGAAAATGTTCACAATGTTTGTCCAATAGACAACTCTACATCAAGGAACAATGACACAATAATGAAGAAAATAAAGCTCTGTACACTGGAAGGGCTTCCATAGGCATGAAGCCATGATGGTAGCTTTTGGTTTCTTTCAGAATCTTCTAGAAGGTTCTTTTTTGCTCTTTAAAGACTTTATCAGACTTAGTCAAGATTGGGAGAGGTACAAGAGAGCTGATGTTTTTCTCTCAAAAATGTTGAGTAGCTGTGTTTGCACACACACACACACACACACACATACAAACACTGATGTGTAGACTGAACTGCATTGCCATAGTCTGCATCTAAGCTATTTAATACACTAAAGATGGTGATGTGTAGAGACTGTAATACTGAAGCAAGTTATCAGTCTGTTATCAGATCTGGCCTCATGCGACACTTCCCTTTTCCCCTGCCACATGTGCACAAAAAAATGATGAACATAAGGGCTTTTTAGCCTGGTGGTAGCATATTATCTGAATTAGAATCCTTAATTACTGTCACTTCTAGCTGTGTGACTTTGGGCAAATTTCTTAACCTCACTGTATCTTGGTTTCATCATCTGTAAAACAGGACTAATAATTGCTCATCCCTCTGTTACTTTTAGGATTAGTAAGTACCATGTAAGCAACATGCAAATGTTCGTTATTATTCTTAGTCTCTAGTTTATAGTTAACCAATGGTATTTTAATAGCTGATCCTACGTAATATTTCACTGCAGGCAAGTCGTCTTGTACTTTAATTCTTCCTTTTTAATTTAATTTAAATTCATCATTGACTGGAAACGTTAACTTTAGCATTTATTTGTTGGTGTATGTATGTGTGTGTGCGTGCACGCAGGCACATGTGAATGTTTTCAAGTTCCTTTTAAATGCCTCAGGGGATAGGACTAAAGAACAGCCTCTGGATAAATGACATGTCAATTAGGAAATGACTTCTCTTCTTCCCACCCTTCACCCTCCCCCAAGTATTCTAACTGGGCTGTGTTTTTAAACAACTTTAGTTCCCTCTTTTAAGTACCTCTGGTATTGCATGTTTATCTTTATCAAGCCTTTTCAAGTCAATGTGTATTTGGACATCTAGACCACTCTTTCTAGTTCATAATTTTATATTAGATTGATTAATTTTTACTAATCTATCTGTATTTATTTAAATGATTAATCATGATCTTCTATTTCTATTTAGGATCCCTTACAGTTAATGCCTTGACTTCTGCTATAATACCTTTTGTAATATGGCCATAAAGCATACCATCCTTCATTCAGAAATAAGCTTGAGAGTTTATGTGCTGTCATTAATTACAAATAAAATGCCCTCCATGTCCCTGTTCCAATCCAAAGTTCACTCTCACCAGCATTCCCTTGGGAGTGAATCTCTATTGGCCCAATCCAGAAACCAATTTCATTGTTGGTTTCTACTACCACTCAGCAGTCTGCAATTATTTTCATCATGCATAGGATGATCAGGTGTCTAGTTTGTCTGGGATAGAACTATCCCAGACATCTATTGTGTGGGTATATTCACAGTGCTCACTTTATTTTTCAAAAGTGTCAAGTTTGAGTACTAAATTATATGGCTACCTGAACCCTCTAATCACCTGGCTGATATCTCTTGCCTTAGCCTTCCCTTGCTCTATCTGCCACGTAACTGTTAAATTCCTCTGCGTAAATTTTCTAAGATATGACTGATCAGTTTGGGAGGCCTATAGTATATGTCTCTGTAAATATATAATATACATAGAAAAATATTAAAATTCACATTTAATTTGCTTACGAATATGCCTCGTTTATTTTTCAACTTCTTTCAAAATTTGTTCCTTTGGATCATCTGTAAAGTCTAATTTTAATTACGGTTACACAATATAAAAGCAAAAATATTCTAGTCTTAATTTTGATTGAAGCTTCCAAGGCAAGAGACACCAACGACTCCATATTCCAAAGCAAGAGTTGCCAGGAGCCCTGTGCTGGGTTTGAGTGGAGTATCTTTAAAGCACGTAGATTAAAAAAGAGTTGAAGTTCAAGAAGCTGAAAGAGGAAGGAAGTTGGAGTTTAGAAAATTTTTGTTTATGCTCTAAATATGCAGGCCCAGGATAGGAGTGTGTGTGCTTTTTCCTCACTTCATCTCTAGTGAGGGGTGCTGCTGCTACAGCGAAGCCACTGCTATGTTCCACTGGAATTAGGGTGATGCAGTAGACTGCTTTATAAATCACAGCAGAAAAAACTATTAAGTGTAAGAGGAAGTGTGCTGATTGGTCTCCCAGAGGGCTGAAAGAAAAGAAGGCTAAACTTAGTGGGTAGGTTACATTCTCACCTATGACACGTAAAAGGGGTTGGTTTCCATTTACATTACTTGATGGGAGAGTGAGCACAGAGCAAGGCATGTGTTTTCTTCGACCCTAACCAGAAGGGCCTGGTGGAGAAACTTCGGATCCCCAGTAGACAGTCTGCGGAGCACACAGTACTATGGGAACACAGCTGTGTAGGCTGTACACTGCACGAAGATGTCCAGTGGTGGGTGAGAAGGAGTTGTGTGCCCAGCGTTCATGTGCCAGGCTGCACTAACCTGAAGGGTTAATTACAAAGGGTGTCTTTAAATAATTCACCAATCTGGAGGGGGCGCCTTTTTCTAACTCACATACAGGGTGCTAGGAGAAGCGAGAAGGTGGAGTACAGACAACCAGGGGCCTTCAGTAGAGTAGTTAAGTGTCCAGTCAGGAAAAACTCATCAGAATCAGGTCAGATTCTGCAACAAGATATCTCCAGAGCCCAAGGGTCTTCAAAGAACTGATTAAATTGGGATTAGAAAAGTCAGCTTTGAACACTTCCTAAACCCAGGGAAAAGCAATGCCAGATCAGTACTGGTCAAATAGTACTTTTTTTGTCCCTTTTTACCTGCTATCTCTGACTTCTTCAACACTGAGGGATCAAAAGCTCCATCTACTGATTGAGATGGAGGGAGGATGAGGAAGAGGAGCTGACTGAGCAAAGAGAAGTGCCTGCCAGGTTCCACTGCAAGCGTTCCTGCTGTTTTCCCAGGCTAGGGGAAAGGAGAAACTTTTGCTCAGATGGACATTGGGATTTTGATTATTATTCTGCATTGAACCTAATTCCACCTGAGTCTAGGTTTCTTTTGTTTGTTTGTTTGTTTTTGAGGGGGAGTTGGTAATAAAGGGAAGGACGACATTTTTATCTGGGAATAATCTGAAAGTCAAGGCACTGTCCTTGAATTATATCCAAGGGGGTACAGCAGAACAAGCCCCACAGGCAAGATATGCAGGGGCAATGGTGAGAAGAGAATAAAAGGTTTTTGTGGTGCTTTATGAATCTTACTTGTTAAGTATGTAAATGGTCTCATCAGTACTGTGGATTCTTTTGCATTTTACCCCCTAATTCTTATAAGGGGAAATAGAAACGAATAGTCTCTGGATATTTACTATGTGTTTTGTTTTTGTCCTGCATATTGTACAGTTAACAGAGGAATTAAGATTTGTTCTAAACTTGAATATTCAACTATTAAACTTCCTCTTACCCATAGTAGCTACTTTGGAAGATTTTAATTTTCAATTATTAAATTAAATAGGAACTAAAATAGATAAAAACAAAATAAATATTAATAAAATTAGTAAATTCTTTGAAAATACTCATCACAAAAATGGAAATACTTGTTTATTTGTCTTCCCATTAAACTTGAAGTTTCATGAAGGCAGACACTATGGCTGTTATGTTTACTGTTATATCCTGGTACTTATGGAAATGATGTGTCTGTGGAGGCCTGGGGGTTGGGAGAATACTTGTTCAGTGGATATTTGTTGAGTGAATGAATTAACCTTTAAAGATTAAAAGATCATATTGACTTGCTTATATTTTATAGCTGAGTGAACTGAGTCCTGGATATAGCATGTGTTGCCAAATTTCTGTGTAGAAAGAGTTTAGAATTGTTAATTTGGCTCACTAATCTGGTGCAAAATTGTTAATCTGATCACCCACTTTCTGAGGGGAGTGAGTTTTTGTGCTATCACTTATCAATCTCATATGCCTAAAACTGCCTGATATATTATAAAGTTCAGTAGGCATCTGATGAATAAAAGATTAAATGGTTAGAAGTCCTTTCTAGGAGTTTTGTCTCAATTTTATGTTTTCAAACAACAAATTTATTTTTAGTTTTAGGTCTTTTTAATATATATTATATTATATTATGTTATATTATATTATATTACATTATATTATATATTACATATTATTTTATATATATTATATATTATTTTATATATATATTTTAATTTAATTACTTTTTTGGGGGTGGGGGGAGCTTGGCAGAGATAATAGGATCTGATGAAGGTTGTGAATTTTATTGGGGAAGAAAAGCCATTAGGCATAGCCACTGGTTGTAAGAGTTAATTTTTGCAGATAGTGTGTAGTAGAATCACTGCTTTTACTCTGGGCACATGACTCAGTCTAAATAAATGATGAAGAGCACAAACATTAGAGTTCAGAAGGAGAACAAGCATGTCAACTGGGTTTGCCTTTCTACCTATAAATTTGATGTCAGAGATTTTGGCAAAGGTTTACATTGTACGTTTTAGATATAATATATACTGATGTGATTTGTTTTGATTTTATTTTGATTGTTTCCTTCCTGAGAGTTCAAATCTATTTTTCATAGCTGGAAGTGAGGACGTTCTGATTGGGTTATTCCTAAATCAGCCATTCAGTTTAGAACAAGTTTAATTAGTTATGTATATATGTATGTATGTATTCAAATAACACTTACTGGAAGCTATCATGTGCCAAACACTGTGCTAAGAACCTAGGATACCAAAGAGATCAGATAGGGGCCCTGTCCATAAAGATTTCTCTTCTGATAATGGAAATATCAACAAATCGTTAAAAATCCACATGATGGAATACATAAAAGGAGTCCTTTAAGAAGAGTGACCTAGTAGAATTGGCCAGTATGTATGTTATTCAAGATAAAAGTCCTGAGCTCAAATGGCCTTTTAATATGATGACCGAAAGCAAGAGCCTGATCCACAAGTTTTCCACTTCAAGACTAAACTGAAATACATAGGCGTGAGAAAGGGCAGCATATCAGTTAAAGATGTATTTTTGGCTACAAGTCACAAACAATGAGTTAAACCCATAGTGATTTTTCAGTTTATTTTGACATATCAAGACTACAGAGATAGATATTGCTTCTGAGGCTCCGGGCAGGCAGGGTCAGTATCGCTGTCTTTTCCTTCATGTTGCAATATTGCTGCTCCAGGTCCTGCTATCCCATCATTCATCCAGGAAGTAGGAATAAGAAGGATTAGCAGTGTAAATTATATTTGCCCTGCGTATCAAGAGTGCACAATCTTTCTCAGAACCACATAGCATAGTATTATTTATGTCCTTCTAGACGGACCTGTTCATATGATGGCCCATAGCTACAAATTAGGCTGAAAAAGTATGCAATTAGCTTTTTTTAGCCTCTTTAGTGTAAGGTATCAAGAAAATGGGTGAATGGGATTGACAGCTGGGCCAGCCAACCAGCAGTGTCAGTTTTAGGGAACAATTCACTGCTTCCATTTTAAAGCTTTTCTATACTAGAGATAGTGTTCTAGAGCATAATTTAATTTTTGACTTGAAAGACCACAGATAGGTCTTCCATGGAAAGGAAAATATTTGTAGTTGCCTACTGAGGGAATGTACTCATTAGTTTTATAGGCTGTGGCCAAGTGACCCTTTTGGGTTAAGGTTAACTGTAGTATCTGTTCTTAATTACATTAATACCTGGCTCGTTCTTTATCAGAAAGCAGTATACATCATCTAAGATTTGTAGGACCTGAAAGCATCTGTTTAGAGAAAATCTTAAATTGCAAAGCAAACTACTTGTATAGATAGGTATGTGTACAAATTCCACACAGAATTGTGCTATTAGAGCCATTTAGGAGAATGTTCAGTAAATATTAAATGCATTTTAAGTATGCAAAACAAAGCAAAACAATGAAATAAAACAAACAAAGTTTTGACTCCTGAAACATAAATGTTGCATACTGAGATACCTCTAGTGGTTCTGTTTTGGGTATTCATTCAATAATAAATACTTATCGAGGGCCTACTTCGTGCCAGGCAATGTGCTATGAGCTGGATTTGCAGGATGGATTACTTCAATATAGCTCTTGCTGTTGTGCGTCATATAGCCAGAGAAATGCTTTTAATCAATATGGAAATTTATTTTTAGGAATGTTCCAACTATTGCCCTATGATTGTGGGAGATGTCACCAGCTCTCACTATGTAATTCAGTTTATTTTACTCTAATTCACAATATTCTCTTTTTAAAATTTATTTTATCTTGCTATATTGGAAATATGCTCTTCATTAAAAACAAAAGCAAACTACCAAAATACTTCTATCCACTGTCTCAACCTTTCCTTCATAGGGAAAGGTTTCCTTCCATTTCCTTTCCTTCATTATCCAAACCTTTCATATGTTTGAATAATACCTAGTTAATTCTCCAAGTTCGTAAATGAATCCATTTTTTGGTGTGAAAGGCAATGCACCTACTAGGGAAAACTTACCCATAAGGAAAATCATGGTCCTGAATAATAAATAATTGTTTTGTTGTTGTTTGTTTGTTTGTTTGTTTTTTGTCTGATCTAGTGTGAGGACACTTTAAGAGAGGAAAGATTCTGGGTGGAGATACCACATAAATGTAAATGTAATATGTTAAGATTTGCTGTCATCAGGTCAAAATTTAATAAAATAAATTCAACTTTCAGGAAAATCTTTTCTCAGTCAAAGCTTGTTTTGCTTAAATTATCTTAGCAATTCAGTCAAAACCTTAATTAGGCAATTGTTTCTATTCTTTGGTTTAATTGGGTAGTGGAGATTCAGTCATTGAGGGCATGGCACTTAAATTAGAAGTAGTGTCAAATTAGTAGTACAAAATGCAAATTAAAAAATCCATACTCCTCAAATTGAATATCTCAGATTGAAAGAAAGGTTGGATTCAAGTTCTGGGGAAAATGTTTATTAATGTTATGTGTTAGTCAGTCACAAATCTTTAATTTGATGATTCATTATTCTTCCTAAAGCATAATTATCTTGATTCTAAAAGTTGTAGAATAAATGTGCTTTTATCAGTTGCAATGATTAGAGTGTGATGAGAGGTTGTCCCATTTACTTAAGGTTTGCAGGGAAGAAAGTGAATTGTTTTTGTTCCTTAGTTTACTCCTCCAATAATAATGCTGCTCTCGCAAATCCTGACTGTTGCCCATCCATACTGTAAGGGTATGATTTCCAAAACTGATATTTGAGGAATGTGTATAGATCAAAGACTTGCTGAATAAGAACAATGAAAGGCTCATGAAAAAATCAGCTAGTCTCGTGCTTCTCAAACTTTTTTTCTGCCCAGAACCGATGTCTGATGATGTTCCAGTCGGTTGTTTTTCTTGAAGGTATATCTGAAGTTATTTTGAATTCTGTTGTCAGCTATAATTCAATTCCTTTGTTTTTCCATTGAAGAAGGATATTGGAATGGAGGTGAGTAATAATGACTGTATTCTCGGAGCATCTTTGTATCCCTGCTAATTTACATGGAAAGAAAAACATTCAGGCAAAGTAAAGCACTCAAAAGCCTCTTCACTGTATGATAAGATGAGAACAGTTGACTTCTTCCATTAGTTACGTTCCCTCCTGCAGAAATAGCCCTGGTAAACCTGTGGCACGTATGAAGCCTTCCTGAAGAAGACTCTTCATGCTTATTAACATTTTTCCTTTGAGTAGCATTTTGGGGTTTTCAAATTTCTTTCACTTCTTGATTTTGCTACAAAATCCTATTGTTCATATTTTCTAGAAGATGAAAGTTAAGTAACTTATTTTGGGTTATATAGCAAATGAGTAGTAAAGAACTTCCATCAGGCTAATTGATTTTTAATCTAGTGTGCTTTATTCCAATATCCTACCCTGCCTCTCATTACTCCTTATTTGCTGGATGATGCTTTTTTGTAACACCCATCCTCACCACAAACCCCTCTATGCTTATGGGTACTCTACCTGTGTGTGGTTCCTTATAACCTCACCTTCATTCCCCCTCAAAATTCTGCTGAGCTTCTCTTATCCACAAGACATTAATCTTCAACAGCTTTACAATGTATAAAAAGTGTTGTCAAATAGACCCATCCCTACTCAAGGCTAAAACAAGTAATGATTACCACTCCCAGGTAAGTTTTAGCTTGATAGAGTGATACCATTACTGAGAGTTTCAGATACCTTGGAAATCAGTGGGATTATAAACCTATTGTGACTATAATGGTTGGAAGTATGCGGGTGATAGTTTCTCTACATAATTAAAATGGAATAATCAAGCCAAAACCTTATGAGAATTGTTTGGTTAATATCTATGATTTTCTAGTGCCCCCATGATCCAAAGAACTTCATAGTAAACGATAAGAAAAGGTACCATTTCTACTTGTTTATTGTCCTTTGCCTAGAAGCCACTGCAGTGTATGGAACATATTTGTTGAGTGAATAAACTTAAACAATATTGCCAACACCTGCTTGATTATACCCATAGAAGGATGTAGGCTATATAAAAGTTGATACTGTGATAATGTGATTATAAAACAGGTGATTCTTAGAGATGAGATTACCTAGCTGTATCTGTCAGGATTGACTAAATCATGCCATGGTAATAACAATCCCCAAGTCTCTTGGGCTTAAAACAACACTCGTACTACATATTGATTGAAGGTTGCCTAGGAGTTCTGCTTTATGTTGTCCTTACCCTGGGATCCAAGCTGGTGGAGCAGCTAGTAGAGGGAACATTGCCAATTGTGGCAAAGGGAAAGAAAGATCTCGAAGGTCTTACATCAACACTGAAATGTTCTGTTGGGGAAGAGACATATTCTATTTACAGTTCATTGGGCAGAATTAATCCTGGTTACCACAAGGGGGTTGGATATGCAATTCTACCCTGTGACCAGAAGACCTGAAATGCCTGTTGAACTGAACTAACAACGAATGATAAAACATCTTGTTTGTGAGCTGTGTCTGCGTTGTGTGTTCTCCTATAATAAAAACCAAGAATTTATGTTTTTGACCTTTTTCTATGGGTCAGTCACTCTGTTAGTGGTTTATATACATTACCTCATAATTCATACAACCAGCCTGAGATGGAGGAATTATTATTACTTTATATAGATAAAGAAACTAAAGTGAGGTTAAGTAGTTTGCCCGCTTGGTAAGTGGTGGTGCCAATATCAGAGCTCAGGTCTGTCTGATGACACCCTTGATAACTATGTGATACTGCTTTAAATAATACCTCTGAGGCCTTTGGGTGCCATCGTTTGGTGATTAATTTACTTTTGTTGGTCATTTTCACCAGGTTCCTGAGTGCTCTTTTATCCATGATGCTGAGCAAGCATGTTTTTGGTTACACAAAATAGAAAATGAGCAACGTGTTCTTTCTGTAGATACTAAGACTGTAATATCTCTGACTCAAAGGAAACTTAACATGAGATCATTCAGATAAACAAAGAGTCAAAACTGATTAAATTTACTAAACATGAAATTGTGTTGTTCATGTAAAAGCAAGTTTTAGATCCTATTTCCATTGATTGTATATATACAATGCTGGTTTAATGTTTGGAAATTGCAAATAATTGTTCCAAAATGTTTACTATGCTTTCAGTATTCTCTTAAAATTGAAATGTCCACATAATATTATCATTTTCATTTTTAAAAATAAATATTAACTTTATACTTAGATTTTTCCTGGAGAAGTTGTCTTTTATGAAGGGCAAGTTTTGTTTTTGTTTTTTTCCATATTGAAGGTTTTAGAGATTACTTTTGGCATTATCTTTCATAGTATTGCACATTTTTGAAATAAAACATTAATTTTTGGTTGAGTGAGGGAATCTCTTTTCTCTTTGTTTCATATTTCCAAATTGCTCAAGAATTAGAGGGGCATTGCTTGGCCTCTCTGCCCTCTCTCACTGTTCTCCAAGGGTGGAATCAATCTTCATACTAATGAGGGGGGAAGAGGAGAAATCAAAAGGACTTATGTGGCTTAACTGCTTCCCCTTATTTACTTTGTATGTTAGTTTGTAGAGATCATCTTTTCTAAGACACATTTTTTAATACCTTAGCATCTCTGAATAAATATATATCTTATGATTAATGTTAGGTCCTAATTTAAGTGACAGGAAGGATTCATTTCTTTCTTAGTGGTGCATAAAATAATGGCTTGGCTTACACACCCAGTGTTTTTATTTGTTTTTGGTTTTATTAGATAAAATACGGTATTCTGTTTTTCTCCCTAAGATAGGGTAGATGGCCTGATTGTGGAGTATAGAATTAGGAACGCATTGTGGCTCCATCCCAATAGTTTTCTCAGTAGTAAAGGAGGTACCTCCATCCTCCTGACTTTTTGTTCAGCTCTCACTTGGTTTTGAACTTCGATAGGGGGAAATGAGAATCATATATTAAATGTACAAATGCCCGAATCTTGTACATTGGACCAGACACTTTGACAATAAGTAAGAAGTAAAAGTTGGGAAGAAAGAGAAATGTGGAGATAAAGACATTTTGAGAATGTAAGAACCTAAACGGTCCAACATGGTAGCTTTGAGATTTGGTTTACCAAGCAGGATTAGAGGTTAGAGTCATGGTTTTTTGACTTTGGTAGGTGGTAACTCTCTATAGCTTGCCATATGGTCGCTTTTTATAATTTTGTATAAATTTTGTTATAATTTTGTTATAATTTTGTTATTCGTTTTTAGCTCATGCACCCTGGGTGGGTGGCATTAGGCCTCAAGCTTTAGTAAATTGGCCAGGTGGGATTTTCCACTTTGAGGGGTCACTGAAGCATATAATAACTTTGTACTAGGAAAGTGACAGTTTTTATTCATGCAAGACTTCAAGCACCTGTGCCTAAGGCACATCTAGCTGCACAGGTGACCTCAACATTCCTGGATATAGATGCCTTTAGGTGAGAGTACGACAGCAAGACCTTGAAATTCATAGGCACAGATTGGCCTGGTATTTTAGGTGATGCTGAGTTGAAATTAGTCCTTTTCAACCTTGGAAGAAGTGACAATATTTGTTGCTTTCAAACTAAATCTGAAAAAGAAGAAGAAAAGAAAAGAAAAAAAACTACAGCTGAGTTTTGCATATTCTATACAACACTAGTGAGATTCTGGCTTTGTATTGTTTGTGCCAGGACTGTGTAGGCAGTGCTAGAGCAGCTTACCTACATTCTGTTCATCTTTAATGTCATGTCACCTGCCTTCAAGGCCAAAAAAGAAAAACGTGGAAGGAATGAACTATGTGGTCTCAAATGGACTTAAGATTTGTTAATTGAATAAACTTTTACTATGGATCCTGATGCCCAGACCATATTATTGGTTTTATCAGAGAAGCATGGAAATGAACATATAACTAAAAATGAATGGAAGACCTTTATATAAGCAAAATGTGTTATCCTCTTGGAATAACATAAAGATATAGCTGAAAGTTATAATGTTGCATACCCATGGTCTAAGAAAGCAATTAAAAGAGTTTTACCTTTAAACTCCAGAAATCAAGGTTTTTTGTTTGTTTGTTTTTTATGCAATTAAAAAGCAACTGGAATGATTAGATCAAAATAAAATAAAGGAAGACTGGCTAAGTACACTGGAGAAAGAGTTGCTTATTTAAAAAGTTGATATTTTAGCTGACAGACTAGACAAATATAAAGGGGAAAATGAGATCTTAAAGGCCAGGAGAATCATATATAAAAGGAAAAAGAGTTGGACCTAAACCTAATTGCTCTAAAAAAAGTAATGAAGAGAAAGGAGAGATACTAGTTTAGTTGTTACTATGACAGAAAGGATGAGTCCTGGGACTCAAAGCATTCTGACATAGAGAGAAGACTGTAGTCTCAGAAAGCAGGATTGAGTAACTGTGCTGGAAGGATCTAAACAACTATGGGAATTACCTTCTTAAATCTGAAGACAGAGAATCTCTAGTAAGAATAATTGTGTAAATATACCTGGAAGATTAAGATAACTATGCCATTTGGTTCTAAGGAAATATGGACACATTTAAGAGGAGAAAATTAGGGAGATTAGTGCAAATATTCAAGCCATTAGTAGGTTACTAATTTACTTCATTATTACAAGGGAGCATTCAGGTATTCATTCCTTTGTCCTGAGGTAACATGCGTGAGAAATTTATGGAATTCTTATTCTATAGGAATGACACAACGAAGATGAGGCAGATAGAACACCAATAGATCCGGGTTTTATCTACATGTCAGTCTAAAGAGAGATATTCTCATGGTTGTGATGACCCAACAAAAGAAGAGAAAATGGACAACGTACTTTGGACAGAGCCAGACTCACTGATTTTCTATCTCTTACTATAGGAAGCTCCGGAAGATATAATCTACAGAAGTACATTAGAAAACTAAGCTTCTTGATTAGAAAAACTCAAGGAAAGCAAATGGAGAGAAGTCACTTAAACTCAGCAAACACACTAGTACATTAAACAGAGAAAGACAGGAACCAGCTTAAGCAATAATCGAATTGTTACCAGTACTCCTTAAAACAGTCGAGGTCCTCAAAAACAAGGGAAATCAGAAAGTGTCAGCCAAGCAGCACATGAGATAAAATGTAATGTGGTATCCTGAGTGGGAACATGGAACAGGAAAAGGACATTAGGTAAAAACTAAAGACATCTAAATAAAGCACGGATTTGACAAAATGTATTAACGTCGATTAATTATTTGTGGCAAATGTATCATATTGATGTAAAATGTTAATAAAAGGAGAAACTGCATGTGAGTATATGGGAACTCTGTAGTATCTTTGCAATTTTTCTTTAAATCTAAAACTATTCTAGAATAAAAGTTTATTTGAAAAATTGAATTATTAGAATGGCAGATGAGCCTTTGGTCAATCGCAAAGGTGAATATTGGAATGACTGTTCTTTTCTAATTTATTGAGGTATAATTGACATACAACATTATATTAACTTCAAGAGTACAACATGGTTTGATATTTGTATACACTGAAAAATGATCACCACAATAAGTCTAGTTACTGTCTGTCATATTATATAATAACAATTTTTTTCTTGTGATGAGAGCTATTAAGATTTACTCTCTTAGCAACTTTCAAGTATGCAATACAGTATTATTAACTATAGCCATCATTCTGTAGATTATATCCCCATGACTTATCTATTTTATAACTTCTGATCCCCTTCACCCATTTTGCCCACCCTTCAACTTCCTCCCCTCTGGAAACCACCAATCTGTTCTCTTTATCCATGAGCTTGGTGTTGTTTCTGTTTATTTGTTTTTGGTTCCACATATAAGTGAGATCATATGGTATTTGTCCTTGTCTGACTTATTTCACTTAGCATAATGTCCTCCAGATCCATCTATGTGGGCACAAATGGCAGGATTTCATTCTTTTGTATGTCTCAATAGTCGTCTATTGTGTGTATATGTACCACATCTTTATCCATTCGTCCATCCATGGACACTTAAGTTGTTTCCATATCATGAATGTTGCAAATAATCCTGCAATGAACAGAGGTGTGCATATATCTTTTTGAGTTAGTGCTTATGTGTTTTTGTTTTGTTTTTTTTTTTTTGATAAATACCCAGAAGTGGAATTGGTGTATTATATGGTAGTTCTATTTTTAATTTTTTGAGGAACTGCCAAGCTGTTTTTCTTAGTGGCTACACCAATTTACTTTCCCAGCAGTATACCACGGTTCCCTTTTCTCCACATCCTTGCCAGCACTTATTTATTGTCTCTTTGATAATAGTCATTCTAACAGATATGAGGTAAATAACAGTGTTTGAGAGGCACTATTGGTCTTCACTTGGCTGCTAAGAGCAGGGCATGAGTATTAATAGCAAACAATACAAAACTCCATTGATAATGATTAAATGAATCACCTGTGGGGAAAATGAAGACCCCTTTCTTAAGAGGAAGATTTAAAAATTGGGCATTCTGTAGGAGGGAGAAGAAATGGCTAATGAAACAAAGGAATGAAAATACCCATTGCAAGTCATTATGGAGGTTGTGTCATTAAACAATGCTGACAAGAAACATAGAGCTCAAAGGATAAATAAAAATGAAGAGGATTCGAATATACTAAATGGGAAAGAAAGCACCTAAAATGACTGAGACTGCCACTATCGCAATTTTCAAAACACGGCAAAATAAACAAACAAACAAACAAACAAACAAACAAACAAAAAAACACAGAAAAAGTGATTTGAGGATGGGTTTGATGGTATGATTGGATGATTCCCCCCTCCTAACTTATTGTTATCATTTCCCCTTTGATGGAATTGAATTTAATCTCAGAGGTTGTAGATTCTGGCCAGGCTGACACCAAGATTCACTCTGTATCCACCTTCCTTCCCTCAGATACCACTGAGACGCTACTGTGATATTTGGCATTACAGAGTACTGAATTTGAAAGCATAATTGCCTATGATAACTTTTAAGAGCTGGGTAATTTTTTTCTAAATTTCATGGAAATGGGGCAAATACTGTGGTAAGCTTTTATGTCCTTATTAACATTTTAGACCCTTTAACAATGTACATTATGAGAGACTTAGTGATAAATGTATTCAATCTTGAGTCTCCAAAGAATGACCAAGGCTGGAGCTGCTTCTCTCCAGCATGGAGAACTCACCCTGTGGAGACAGAGTGGAATGAGAAATTGAGGAGGATTAATTCTGGACTAATAATTTCTTAGGAATTTTTAACTCATGAGGGCAATAGGATTTAAATTCTTTTGATTGTGAGTTAGAATAAATTTCTATTTTTTTACTGTAATTTCTTTCTAAGCAATTTTAAAGAAGGTTATATTTAGGTTGGGGCATATCTTTATTTCTATTTTATAGTTGGAGAATCTTAACGTTGTTATTTAAAATATTTTATATCCTCTGACAGAAAGTACTAAGTCCTATGGCTAGATATCATGTGGGATGGGGGATAGAAAGCTATCAACTTTTCTCATACAGTGGCAGTGTAGCTTGAGATTTGTTTAATTAATGCATTGTCAAGACACCTTTAAAATCTAAAATCTGTTACCTTCCATTATTGTGAAGGAAAAGAGTATATTAAGGAGGCAGCTGAATACTTTATCTGAATGCTCATAATCAACATTGATGCAACACTTTAAATTTTATAAAGCATTTTCATGCGTACTCTATAAATTGATTCACCTATTTGTGCGTCCATCCACCCATCCATCCTTACCCTGCCTTGAACACGCTTATACTTCCCAAGCTTCATTTTGCTTTACTTCAAAGTTTGATTGGCATCAGTAAGCAATAATAGTTGAATGAGTAAGTAAATGAATAAGTTTTGTGATAAAAATGCAAATAATTACCTATATTTATAAAGAATTTAAATGTAATTTATAAGTTTAATACCACTTTACATTTATATTGTATAGTAAAGCTATAAAAAGATATTCTAAAGAATGAGAATCTGCTTCTCAATAAAATCACATGACTTTCAAAAGATTACACTGCTAGTATGTATGAGCTCAGACTGCTTTTTTTCCTCCTAAATGAGGGCCCTGTCTACTATATAGCATTACCTTTATCAAAAATATGATTCCAGTTTCTTTTTTTTTTCTGTTATATTTTCTTAAAAAAAGAACACACAAACATGTATCTATAAAGATATAAATCCAAGGGAAGACACTTTTTTGACTGGTAGTAATTTACCTTCCTTAAGGTGCCCAATTGTGACATAATTGATTTTGTTGCTGTTGATGAAAAGCTACATTAAGTGTAAAACTGTCAGCTGAGCCCAGAGATAACATTTTCATAATGACTTTTAATAGACATGGAAGAAGTGATTTCATTGCATTCATAAATTTGATTAATGATATTTTCCCAGGACTAAAATAAATGAGCTGTTCATTTGCGTGCTTAATTGTTGTATTACAAGTAGATTCTCCTGCAATACATATTTGGGAGAATCTGTTTACTGGTCCAGAGATGGACCAACATCCAGTTGTTTTTAGAGTAAACAACTCTAAAAATTTATACTATTAGTAACACTTAGAAATCTCGAAATGGCCATTTACCAAAAAAGGAGGAGTATTTTGATTGAATCAGATTTTTACTATGATGAAAATATGGATATGATCTCTTTTTATCTAGAAAGAATTTTTCTAGTCATCTATTTCTGAACCCTTGACATGCCCCCTCCAATACCTTTTTCTCCTTGAGTCTTCCATATCTCAGTAAACGACAAGTCCATTCTTCCAGTTTTTGTTTTCAAAATTTTGATTTAATACTTGACTCTTCCTTTTCTCCCCTATCAGCTGTACTTTTAAAGTAAAACCAGAATTTATCCACTTCTCATCAGACCATTGATCTCCCTAATTCTGGTTTTGCACATTTTCAGATAATGTCAAAACAGTGGCCCAAGTGATCACATCTTGTCTTTCTGCCCCCAAATCTCCAATATTTCTCCCTTCATTGGAGTAAATCCCAAAGTCTTAACTATACCGAAGACTCTTTATGATCTGTTTCTACCTCTCTAGTCACACTACTCACCCCCCCACACACACACACCTAATCTCTAATATTACACCTCAGGGGTTTTGCAGCTGTTATCTCCTTTCTTCTCAGATCTTGCATGAACAACTGCTTTACTTCCTTCAATCTTTTCAGTAAAGTCCCTGATGCTCTCTAAAATGTCAACACATTATCCCTTACCCTGCTTTTTCCCCCTCCATAATATTTTTAGTTATCTAACATATGTAGAGTCTTTTTTAAAAAAGAAGGGTATCTATAAAGTCCAAAAATAGAGTAATTTTAGAAAAGTTGTACAATGCATACTAATTTCATCTCTGAAGCAAGTCTGATTTTCATAGACGAAGTCCCTACAGAACTGCTCAGATTGCACTGACAGAGAAACAGGTTACCAGAAAGCTTTTATGGCAGGGGCTTGTCTATCTCATAATTAGTAGGTGAGTAGTTTTAAAAATGTGCTTGGCTCATTAGTGAGGACTGAATTCGCTGGGTCTGACTGGACAGAGGACAGAGGAAGGGCTTTTTACTTTCTTTGATTCTGTGACTCTTTGCACCTAAAGGACTATGATTTCCTAGAATTCCAAACTATAGTTTGGCTCATACAGTCCTGCTCAGAACTCCTACTGAGCCTGCTCTCCCATGTTATTGAGAATGCATGTGCTCTACTTATCTTCCCTTTAACACATAAAGTATTTGTAAAAAATCAAAATATTGCACACAAATGGTTAGAAAAATCAAATGGCACAAACACAAAAACATCGATAGTAAAAAAACAGTTACCTGAGCACCCATGCTCCTCTCCTGGGAACAATTAAATCCTCTTTTAATTGTTTCCTGTTTTGTGATCTCCTAGTATCTCAAAATAGTATGTTTATACTGCTATTTCTTGTTCAGTGAAATGATTATTTCCTTCCTATCGTGGTAGAAGAAGATTAACTTATTTCTACCATTTCTGCCTGCCAACTCTCCAACGTACTTACATCATCCTTTTCTAGCTTTTTCCTTGATAAACTATCTAACTATATTCATATAATGTATAGAGAATCTGTAATATAGATATATTATTCTGTCAACTGTAGGGAGTATCTCTTGGCTCTGTACTTTTTTTTAAATTAAAGTTTATTGGGATGACAATTGTTAGTAAAGTTACATAGATTTCAGGTGTCCAATTTTGTAATACATCATTTATATATCACATTGTATGTTCACCACCCAGAGTCAGTTCTCTTTCCATCACCATATATTGGATCCCCTTTACTCTCATCTATCACCCCCCAACCTCTTACCCTCTGGTAGCCACTAAACTATTATCTGTGTCTATGAGTTTTTGTTTCTTCATTTGTTTGACTTGTTCTTTTGTTGTTTTCAGTTTTACATACCGCATATCAGTGAAATCATATGGTTCTCTACTTTTTCTGTCTGACTTACTTCACTTAGCATTTTAATCTCAAGATCCAACCATGTTGTCGCAAATGGTACTATTTCATCTTTTCTTATGGCAGAATAGTATTCCATCGTGTGTATATACTACAACTTCTTTATCCGTTCATCTATTAAAGGACATACAATGGAGAAAAGAAAGCCTCTTCAATAAATGGTGCTGGGAGAATTGGAAAGCTATGTGCAAAAGAATGAAAATAGACTGCTATCTGTCACCATGTACTGAAAATTAACTCAAAATGGATCAGACCTAAACATAAAACCTGAAACAGGAAGCTTCATAGAAGAAAAACATAGGTACTAAACTTATGGACCTTGGGTTCAAAGAGCATTTTATGAATTTGACTGCAAAGACAAAGGAAGTAAAAGCTAAAATAAATGAATGGGACTATATCAAACTAAAACGCTTCTGCACAGCAAAAGAAACGATCGACAAAATAAAGAGGCAACCAACAGAATGGCAGAAGAGTTTGCAAACTACACCTCCGATAAGGGACTAATATTCAAAATATATAAGGAACTCATACAACTCAACAAAAATCCAATTAAAAATGGGCAGAGGACCTGAAGAGACATTTCTCCAAAAAGGTCATACAAGTGGCCAATAGACATCTGAAAAGATGCTCCATATCACTAATTATCAGGGAAATGCAAATAAAAACCACAGTGAGATATCATCTCACCCCAGTTAGAATTGCTATCATCAACAAGACAAATAGTAACAAGAACTGGAAAGGCTGTGGAGAAAAAGGAACCCTCATACATTGCTGGTTGGAAGGCAGATTGGTGCAGCTGCTATGGAAGGCAGTGTAGAGGTTCCTCAAAAAATTACGAATAGAATTACCATATGACCCAGCAATCCTTCTCCTGGGTATCTACCAAAAAAATCTGAATACATTAATCCATAAAGACATATGTGCTCCAATGTTCATTGCAGCGCTATACTTTTTATAGTAAGACTACTAATGCTTCTCTTCTTTTGGCCTCCTAATTTTCTCATTCCTAATTTTCTCATCCCAAGTTTTGTCGGACTCATCGACTTTTACATTGTTAAAACTTGATAACATTAAAATTCTTTTAAATTTTTAAATGTGATATTTTGTCTGTAGGTTAATTCTAAAAGTTGATAACTAATAAAAATTTGCTTATGATGATATAAATATTGTTAAGTGAAGAGAAAATTGAAATTTTAGACTTATATCCTGTTCTCTTGAATTCCAAAACTAGATCCCTGTGTCTAACATCAAATTCAAATGTGAATTGCTGAAAACCATGTCCCATATGAGTTTGTATAAAATTCTGAAATTAATCTTCTCATACAATTAATCTTCTCATACAATTTTTATCTCCTGGAGATTTTCATTGCCTTTTATTTTCTTGTTGGGAGAACAAACATATGTCTTAGTACCATTTCCTTGTTATCTTTCAGCTTCTTAATCATTTTGTCTATGTGTTGGAGTGCATTCTATTTTTCTTAAAGCCCTCTTTATCTAATTCAAAGCCGTTACCTTATATTTGAATCGTGGCTTCTGTATAGCTTCTTGTTCATGGAGTTTGTAGTTGCTTTTTCTTAACTTTGTAACTTTTATATCATCATTTCCTGCTCAAACTCTTGATCATAATATTGATTCTCCATAGTTATCCCTCATCACCATCTTGTTTTGTTGAGAACTGCCTCTTTAGTGTACTCCCTTCCCGCTTGGACTTTACAGTCTATTGAGGGATAAATACAGTCAACAAGATCACTTTATAGCTTTGCATGTTGATTCTACTTCGTATTAGGGTGAGGAATATGTAGGAAATGGGAAGTTCTAGCTATCACTTTAGCACTGGATGATGCATGTCTGAAGTTCCAAGTTAGAACTCTGTCATTTATTTATGAAAATCAATACTTAAAATGATGTTTCTATTCTTTATTGCTCATAGAATATGCTATATATATTAAATTAGGCACTAAATAGGTTTTACTGGTCTGCCTAGAACTAAACCTAACATTGTTTTTAAGCAAAGAAAATAATGTATTCCAATTTCCAAACAAACGATTTGCAAATGATCTTTTAGAACAAAACCTATTTGTTACAACCCATTGGTTAACTTGGCAATTGACTGTGCTGCAAAGTTATTCTAAATGAAAAATTATTTCTTTAACAGCCTGTCTAGACAGGAATCGTAAGCTTCTTTTATTCATATAGGTGTTTCAGTATTTAAAACTGATTGTTAATTTATAAGGATTATATAACATTATCAGTCTGTAGGTCATTTGCAATGTTGGCTATTTAGATATACAAGGAATCTGTTGTTGTAATATTTAAATTGACCTATTACTAAAAAGATCAGTTTAGGATTGTTTTTGCTAAAGATTCATGGAACCATTTTAGTTTTTTTTTTTGGACTGCTACATGTCAAATGGAAATAAAGTTAAAAAACAACAACAAACCAATATCTAAATGCTCTCATTAATTCAAGATGTGAGGTTCCCTGGAAAGAATTGCAATTGTACCCTAGAGGCAGCCAGATTTCTTAGCCTTAAACTTGCCACTTTGGCTATTTTAGCTATTTTGTTCTGTTTATTTCAGATTTCACTCACGCCAAGAATCCATCTGTATATATACCAGCATTTAAATATTTAACCAAGATTTTAATTTACTATTAGTTGAAATGGAAAACTATATTTCTAAGCAGGTTTAGTTTAATTTTACATTATTTTTACTTTTGTTTTTAACCTCCTGGTGTTCAGGGGTCTCTTCAATCTAACACACACACATACACACACATGCACACACACATAAGTATATGTATGTTAGAGTGGCCCAAATAAATAAGTCAATGAGTTATAATATAGTAACATAGCATAGGAAATATAGCCGATAATATTATAATAATTTTGTGATGACAGAAGATTACTAGAATTGTCATGGTAGTCACTTTGTAAAGTATATGTATGTTTTTTTTTAATTATTGTTTTTATTTATTTATTTATTTATTTATTTATTTATTTATTTATTAGTTCACAGTGTGAGGGATATAAATGATGAACGTCTAAGTATTACCTTGTCTTGTACACCTGAAACTAATAAATAAGTATATGTATGTTGAATCACTATGTTGTACACCTGAAACAAATATGGTGTACATATTTGGTTGTACGTCAACTAGGCTTTAGTGAAAAATAAAACTATAAAATAAAGCAATATCTTTAACAAAAGCAAATATTCCCCTTATTGCTACAAATCTTAGAATAAAAAATAGTCATTATACTTAGTAAAATACAAATCAGGAATGAGAAGGGAAGACTTAAAACATTTTGAAACAGTCCTAATTTCTGTAAGGCTATTTATTGACACATATTGAAAGTCAAAAATAACACTTTGGTTGTTGCACAGTTATGATATGTATAAAGCAAAAAGTCCACTGCTCTTCCTAATCCTTCTCTACCTCTGTTATATGGACTGTTATCAGCATAACCTATATGTCTAGATATTTTCTAGGCTCATACAGACATGTGTTGCCACACAGCAGCCTACCTGTCTGTCTCCATGTACCTGCCCCTAAAGAAAGGAGAGTCTGTGAGATGGATCCTTTCAGGGACTTTGCTTCACCTTTGTGCTTGCACCTCATTTCTCCCTGTTTGGCCCCAAAAAGATGGCTGGTCAGCCAATGATGAGTAAGATTCCCCACGGGGTGGGGGGAACTCAAGCCAGGTGCAGTTGAGTGGGGCACCAACAGAAGAATCCACGGGGTTCAGAGAGGTGGGCACAGCCTCTCACCTTCCCCTGCCTAAGGAGAGCCTCGAAGCTGCATTCCTTCCCACAACCTGCAAGGCAAGTGATTCAATGATGTGCTCTCCATCTATTCATATGCATAAAGGTTTTGTTCCTTGGGGAAGTACATACATCCTGAGACTTAGGGTTCTGCTGCCTGCAGGCAAGGGTGATTGGCTTGAATCAGTTTCCTATTATGGTGTATAGGATTCACAGATCTTGAGATTGACAAGCTTTATCTCCTTTACTTCACCACCTAACCAATAAAAGCTAATGCCCAGTCCTTGAGGCTGCAGATCCCTTGGCCCCGCTTAAACTCTATTCACGGCTGTTGTCTTTTCTTAACCCTGCACTGCCCTCCTTGCTCCCCACAACCCTCGTCTCACGGGATGTGAGAGACATTTACATGTATGTACTTTTGGAGAAAATTAGAATGATAATATACATATTGTTTTACAGACTGTATTTTCAGATGATGTATAATAAACATTTCATGTTAGTGCCTATGGATCTTCCTTTTGTTTTTAAGTTTTATTGAAGTATAATTGACATATAATAAATTGCACATATCTGAAGTATACAATTAATTTGGTAAGTTGTAAAATATGTCTATTCCCGTGAAAGCATAATTGCAATCAAGAAACTGAACATATCATTCATCAAAAAAATTTCTTATTTTACTTTGTGATCCTTCCCTCTTATGTCTTTCCGTAATCAACAATCCCAGACAATCACTGAACTGCTTTTGCTCACTAAAGATTCATGTACATTTTCTAGAACTGTATATAAATGGAATCTCACAGTACAAACTCATTTTATGTATAGCTTTTTCAGTCAGCCTAATTATTTTAATATTCTTAAATGTTGATATGCATATCAATGGGGCTTTCCTTTTCATTGATGAGTAGTATTCCATTGTATAGATATACCACCATTTGTTTATCCATTTACCTGGTGATGGGTATGTGGATTATTTCCAGTTTTTGGTGGTTAGTGATGAAGTAGCTATGAACATCTGCTTCAAATGCTTGTGTGAACATTTGCTTTTTTCATCCCTCTTGGGTAAGCACCTAGATGTGTAATATCTGGGTCACATGGTGTGTGAATTAATATATATTTTTAGAAGCTGCCAAAGAATTTTCTAAAATAGCCATCAGTGTATGGAAGTTCCTTCCTTCAAATACTTGACAGCTCTTGATATAGTCAGTCTTTTTTATTTTAGCCATTCTAGCAGTTGTGTAATATTGTATCATTCAAGTTTTAGTTGAATTTCCCTGATCACTAATCATGTTAAGCATTTTTTATATGCTTATTTGCTCTCCAGATATCTTTTTTGACAAAAATATGTTCACATCTTTCAGAATCAGCTGTTATTTTCTACAAAATGTCTTGCTGCAATTTTCATTGGAATGGTGCTGCATCCATAGGTCAGTTTTGAGAGAGTAGACATTAACAATATTTGAACTTTTAATTTATGAATACACTATATCTCTTCACTTCTATAGGTTTTCTTTAATTTCAACAATGTTTTGTACTTTTCAACGTATAGACTTTTCACTTCTTCATCAGATTTATCCCTAAGTATGTCATATTTTTGATGCATTGTTATTGATTTTCAATACAATTTCCAATTTTTCATGACTAGTACATAGAAATCCCTCTCCCCCTTTTTTGTATTCTGATGCTGCTAACTTCATTTATTTGTTGTAAAAATCTGATGAAGAAGCTTTTTTTTTTTTTGGTACATTTCATAGAATTTTCCAGTCATTTGCTAATATGGCTGGCCACTTTTACTTCTTCCTTAGCAATGTGCATGCCTTCAATTCTCTTTTTTTATTTTGTTGCCCAGGCTGGAGCTAGTAAGCTTCTTGTCCTGTTCATAATCTTATAGGGAAAGTTTTTATTTTTTACCATGAGTATAAGGTAAACAATAGGTTCTGTATATACACTTTATCAGGTTAGGGAAATTTATTTCTACTCCTAGTTCACTGAGAGTTTTATGAGGATTGTTAGACTTTTTAAGTCTTTTCATTTGTTGAGATGATTATGTGCATTTTTTTTTTTGATGTCTGTTAATATGGTGAATTACATTGATTCATTTTCAAATGTTAAACCAACCTTTCATTTCTGGATTATATATCACTTAGTCATGGTATATTATTCTTTTTAATGTATCTATTTGATTTGATTTGTTAAAATTTTGTTAAGAAATTTAGCAGTGGTGGTCATGAGGGATATTGGCATGAAGTTTTCTTTTGTGGTAATTTTGGATTTGGAATGAGAATAATACTGGATCATAAAGTTAATTGGAAATTATTTTCTCCCCTTCAATTTTCAATTGTAGAAGCAGTATTGTTTTTCATAAATTTTTGCTAATGTTCAGCATTGAAGTCCTTTGGGTATTAAAGTTTCTTTGTGGGAAGATTTTAAACTGCAGATTCAAATGCTTTCATTGATATAGGGCTTTTTAAACTATATATTTTTGACTGAGCTTTGGAAATTGGAGTCTTTCAAGGAATTTGTCCATTTCACAACAGTTGTCAAATTTATTGACATAAAATTGTTCATAATATTTTCAGACTGCTCTATAATGCTTTTAAACAATCTTTCATAATATCACTGCTCTCATTGCTGACATTGGTCATTTGTGCTTTCTCTTTTTTTCATGACTAATTTGACTAGAGGTTTATCAATTTTGTTAGTGTTCTCAAATAACTAGCATTTGATTTAATAGATTTTTTTCTATTGATTCCTGTTTTCAATTTTGTTGATTTCCACTCTGATATTTATTTTTACTTTCTTCTGCATAATTTGGGATTTCTTTGCTTTGCTTTTTTTCAATTTCTTAAGGTGAAATAAGGCTATTGACTTGAGACCTTTATTTTATTTTTTGTATTTATTGCTATACTTTTTTTCCCCCTAATTTCTCTTTAACAACATATTCTAAATTTTGGTAGAGCGATTTTTCATTTTCATTCAGTTCAAAATACATTCTTCTTTCTTAGATTTATTACATTTATTGGGGTGACATTGTTTAGTAAAATTTCATAGGTTTCAAGTGTACATTTCTATAGTATATCACCATATATTTAACCCCCTTTTCACTCTTCTACCACTCCCCTCCCCTCTTACCCTCTGGTAACCACTAAACTGTTGTTTGTGTCTATGAATTTTTTTTTGTCTGTCTTATTCTTTTGTTGCTTTCAGTTTTATGTCCCATATATGAGTGAAGTCATATGGTTCTCAACTTCTGTCTGATTTATTTCGCTTAGCATGATAATCTCAAGATCCATCCATGTTGTCGCAATGGCAGTATTTCATCTTTTCTTATGGCAGAGTAGTATTCCATTGTGTATATGTACCATGTCTTCTTTATCCAATCATCTATCGAAGGACACTTTGGTTGTTTCTATGTCTTGGCTACTGTGAATAATGCTGCAATGCACATAAGGGTACATATGTCTTTCTGGCTAAATGTTTTCAGATTTTTTTGGTTAAATACCAAGAAGAGGGATTGTTAAATTTGGTAATTCTTAATTTTTTGAGGAAACTCCATACTGTTTTTCATAGTGGCTGTACCAATTTACATTCCCACCAGCAGTGTATGAAGGTTCCTTTTTCTCCACAACCTCTCCAACATTTGTTATTATTTGTCTTGCTGATAATAGCCATTTTTTTTTGTAAATTAGTTTTAGGTGTACAAACAATGAAACAGTTAGACATTTCACCCCTCACAAAGTGATAATCCTCCTCCACCAATCTATTGCCCCTCTGACATCGTATATATCTATTACAATTCCATTGACTCTATTCCCTATGCTATACTCCATGTCTTATGATTATATACATATTAAATTATAGTTGACATACAATATTATTCAGCTTCAAGTGTACAGTGCAGTGGTCAGGCATCTACACCATCCATGAAGTGGTCTCCCTGATAAGACAGGTTCCCATCTGACACCCTACAAAATCTTTACATTATTGATTATATTCCCCAAGGTGTCTTTTGTATCCCCTTGGCAATATTGTAGTTACCAATTTATGCTGTCTAATTCCTTCCCCTTCTCCTCATTCCTATCCCCATCCCATTTAGCAACCATCAGTTTTTCCTCTATATCTCTAAGACTATTTCTGTTTACTTTGTTCATTTATTCAGATCTTTAGATTCCACATATAAGTGAGATCATATGGTATTTGTCTTTTCTGACTGACTTATTTCACTTAGGATAATGTTCTCTAGGTCCATCCATATCCTTGCAAATGGTAAGATTTCATTCTTCTTTATGGCCGAGTAATACTCCATTGTATAAACGTACCACAGTTTCTTAATCCAGTCATCTACCTATGGGTATTTCGGTTGTTTCCATGTCTTGGCTATTGTAAATAGTGCTGCAATAAACATCGGGGTGCATACATTTTTCTAATTAGCGTCTTGGATTTCTCTGGATAGATACCTAAGAGTGGAATTGCTGGGTCATAAGGTAGTTCCATTTCCAGTTTTTTGAGAAATCTCCATACTGATTAGTGGCTGCACCAATCTGCAATCTCACCAAAAGTGTACCAGGATTCCCTTTGCTCCACAACCTCACCAGCACTTGTTTGTTGATTTATTGATGATAGCCATTCTGACTGGAATGAGGTGGTATCTCATTGTGGTTTTTATTTGCGTTTCTCTAATGGTTAGTGAAATTGAGCCTTTTTTCATATGTTTGTTCGCCCTCTGAATGTCCTCTTTAGAGAAATGTCTCTTCATGTCCGCTGCCCATTTTTTAATTGGGTTGCTTGTTTTTGGTGTTGAGATGAATGAGTATTTTATAAATTTTGAATACTAACCCTTTATCAGATGTATCATTGACAATTGTCTTCTCCCATTCAATAGGCTGCCTTTTTGTTTTATTGATGGTTTCCTTTGCTGTGAAATAACTTTTAAGTTTGATGTAATCCCACATGTTTATTTTTTCTTTTACTTCCCTTGCCCAAGAGGATATATCAGTAAAAATATTACTCAGAGTAATGTCTGTGAATTTACTCCCTATATATTTTTCTAGGAGTTTTATGGTTTCAGGTCTTACATTTAAGTCTTTAATCCATTTTGAGTTTGTTCTTGTGTATGGCATAAGGAGGTGGTCCAGTTTCATTGTTTTGCATGTGTCAGTCCAGTTTTCCAAGCACCATTTATTAAACAAACTGTCTTTACCCCCATGTAAATTCTTGCTTCCCTTGTCATAGATTAAATTACTATATATGAATGGATTTATTTCTGGGCTCTCCATTCTGTTCCATTGTTCTATGTGTCTGTTTTTATGCCAGTATCATACTGTTTTGATTATTATAGGCTTGTAGTATGATTTGACGTTGTGTAGCTTGATACCTCCCATTTTGTTCTTATTTTCAAGATTACCGTGACTACTCGAGGTATTTTATGGTTCCATATAAAATTTAAGGTTATATGTTTTATTTCTGAGAAAAATATTATTGGTGGTTTAATAGAAATTGCACTGAATCTATATATTGCCTTAGGCAGTATTAATAATAGCCATTCTAATGGTTGTGAGGTAGTATCTCATTGTAGCTTTGATTTGCATTTCCTTAATAACTAGTGAGCAAGAGCATTTTTTTTACACACATAACTTCTGTATAACACAGTTGTTAGGTTCCTAAAAAATGCCATGTTATGTAAATCCGTGTTATACAAAACAAAGAACTGGTACAAAATAGGAGGTTAGGTTCCAAAAATTAAAAAAAAAAACACAAAAAATGTACAATTATTTTTTATAATTCAGAGAAATATCTTTCTTAAAGCAATTTTCACCAAAAGTATAACATATTAATACGTATTAAATCATGTTTTTGTCATCATTACTACTAAGTTTTTATTACATTTTATCTTGTTCAGGGATTTTCCTAACTTCGAATGAGATATTTTTTGCTCTTAAAAGCTCTTATTACGCTTCTCATTGTTTGGGGATTTCTCAAATTCTCAAACCATGTTAGAATGAAAACAACGTGTTATAGAAGTGCCGTGTTATACGGGGCTTACCGGTATATCTGTTGGCCATTTGTGTGTCTTCTTGGGAGAAGTTTCTGTTCATGTCTTTTGCCCATTTTCAATTGGATTTTTTGTTGTTGTTGAGTTGAATGAATTCTTTACATATTTTTGATATTAGCTCCTTATCATTCCCAATTGGGATGCCTTTTATTTCTGTCTCTTGAGTGGTTGCTGTGGTTAGAACTTCCAATAGTATGTTCGATAACAGTGGTGATAGGGGGCACCCCTGTCTTGTTCCTGATCTTAGAGGAAAAACTTTCGATTTTTCACCGTTAAGTGTGATATTAGCTGAGGGTTTGTCATATATGGGCTTTATTATATTGAGGTATTTTTCCTTCTATACACATTTTGTGGACTGTTTTAATCATAATAGATATTGTGTCTTACTAAGTGCCTTTTTTGTATCTATTAATATGATCATATGAATTTTACCCTTTATTTTGTTTACATGGTGTATCACACTGATCAATTTGCATATGTCAAACCATCCTTGTGCCCTGCAATGAATGCCACTTGATTGTGATGTATAATGTTTTTAATGTATTTTTGTATTTGATTTGCTACTATTCTGTTTAGCATTTTTGTATCTGTATTCATTAGAGATATTGGTCTATAATTTTCTTTTTTTGTGGTATTCTTACCAGATTTTGTTTTCAGGGTAATGTTGGCCTCATAAAATGAGTTAGGAAGTGTTGCCTCTTCTTTAATTTATTAGAAGAGTTTGAGGGGGACAAGTACTAAATCATCTTTGAATGTTTGGTGGAATTAACTAGTGAAGTCATCTGGTCCTGGACTTTTGTTTTTGGGGATGTTTTGGATGATTGTTTCAATTTCCTTTCTGTTGATCAGTCTATTTAGATTTCCCAGTTCTTTGTGATTCAGTCTAGGAAGATTATATATTTCTAAGAACTTTTCCATTTCTTTTAGGTTATTGAATTTGGTGGCACATAGTCCTTCATAGTACAGTAGTATCTCAGTTTTTGAAAATCTCCGTTGATGAACATTCCTGTTTACAAATGCCGTAAATTTTATGGATCTATGGTATCATTAGATAGTAAAATTCATGCTAAATTTGCAGTTTTTGGGGTTGATTTTAAAGGTCTGGAATGGATTAATCCGTTTTGTGTTATTTTCCAAGGGGAAACCGTGCCTCAGTTTTTGAATGTTTCAGAACTCGAATGGTCTTCTGGAATGGATTACGTTAGAAAACCGAGGTACCACTGTATTTTTTATGATCCTTTGTATTTCTGTGGTAACCGTCATAACTTCTTTTTCTTTTCTGATTTTGTTCATTCGTGTCTTTTCTTTTTTTTCCTTAGTGAGTCTAGCCAGGGGTTTGTCAATTTTATTAATCTTTTCAAAAAAACAGCTCTTTTGTTGAATTAATTTTTTTCTACTGCCTTTTTATTTTCTATTTCATTTAATTATGCTCTAATTTTTATTATTTCCTTCTGCTGACTTTGGGCTTGATTTATCCTTTTTTTCTAGTTCTTTAAGATAGAATATTAGGTTGTTTATTTGGGATTTTTATTGTTTTTTGAGATAGGCCTATAACATTACACATTTCCCTCTTAATACGGCTTTTGTCACATCCCCATAATTTTGATAATATGTATTTTCATTCTCATTTGTTTCTGTATATTTTTTGATCTTTCCTTTTATTTCTTCTTCGACACAGTCATTCTTTGTTAGCAGTTTGTATTACTCCACAGATTTATGGTTTTTCCCACTTTCTTTTTGCAGTTGATCTCCAATTTCAAAGCACTGTGGTCATAGAATATGCTTGGTATGATTTCAATCTTCTTAAATTTGCTGTGGTTAGCTTTGTGTCCCAATATATGGTCTATCCTTGAGAATGTTTCATGTGCACTAGAAAAGAATGTATATTTTGGTGTTCTAGGATGGTGATCTCTGTAAATATCAATTATGTCCATTTAGACTAATGTGTCAATTAAGGCTAGTATTTCTTTATTGATTTTCTGTTTGGATGATCTATACATAGTTGTCAATGACATATTTAGGTCCCCTACTATAACTGTACTTTTTTTCAGTTTCTCCCTTTAGTTCTGGAGATCTAAAGGGAGAGCCCAGTATGCATCTTCTCTTTAGTTGATTTATATGTTTTGATATTTGCTTATTGGGAGCATGTATACTGATAAGTGTTATGTCTTGTTGTATTGTCCCTTTTATCATTATAAAATGTCCATCTTTGTCTCTTATTACCTTTTTTTTATCCCGAAGTCTGTTTCATCAGATATAAGCATGGTTCCACCCACTTTTCTCTGGATGACATTTGCTTGGAGTATAGTTTTCCACCCTTTCACTGTAAGTCTATATTAGCTGAGCTGTCTCTCTTGGAGACAGCATATGGTTGGGTTTTGTTTATTGATCCAATCTGCCACTCTCTGCCTTTTTATTGGTGAATTCAGTCCATTTACATTTAGACTGATTATTGATATATAAGGATTTCCTATAGCCATTTTATCTTTTGTTTTTTTTTGTTAGCTCAGTGTCTCCATTGTTTCTTTGCCTTTGTGTTTCTGTCTGTTATTTTTGTTTGGTGGTATTCTATGATTTTTTCCCTCAGTTTCCTTTTTTTTTTTTTTTTAATTTTATGTGTCTCAGTTCTGGATTTTTTCTCTTTCTTTCTTTCTTTCATTTTTTTTTTGAGTTGTTACCATTAAGTTTATGTAAAAGAAAGTTTCATATATATAGTAGTACTTCTCCTTCAGTGTGCATCTTCTCTTCATTCCCCTTTGCAAATTCATACAATTACTCCATCCCCTTTTATGTTTTTGTTGTTACACAAATTATCCCTATTTAGGCTGTGAGTATATTTCTGAGTTGCAGTAGCAAACTGTCTTCTTCTTCTTTTTCTATTTTAATGTTTTTTTTTCTTCTTTACCCTTTATTTTATGTCTGAGTGTATAGTACCTATTGTGTGTAAGGTTGCTATTTCCTGATTCTGTCTTTTTGTTTGTAATCTTACTTATAATTTTGTACCCTTTTGTCTGTTTATTTCAGGTAAAATAACCTTCTTCGGTATTTCTTGTAATACAAGGCTTGTTGTGGAAAATTTCCTAAGCTTCTTTATATTTATCTATCTGGAAATGTCTTCATTCCTCCTTTACATCTAAAGATAACTTTGTAGGTTATACTATTCTTGGCTGGTAATTTCTCACTTTCAATTGTTTGACTATTTGATCTCACTCCCTCCTGGCTTGTAGAGTTTCTGCTGAAAAATCTGATGATAACCTAATGGGCTTTCCTTTGTAGGTTATTTTCTTCTTTTCCCTGGCCTTCTTGAGAATTCTTTCTTTGTCATTAATTTTTGACACCTTCAATGTAATGTGCTTTGGAGAATGCCTTTTGGGATTGAGATAGTTACGTGTTCTGTTTGCTTCTTGGATTCAAGGATCCAGTTCTTCCCATAGGTCTGGGAAGTTTCATTGACTATTTGTTTGAATAGGCCCTCTATAGCCTTCTCCTTCTCTTTTCCTTCTGGTACCATGTTTCCCTGAAAATAAGACCTAGCTGGACCATCATCTCTAATGTGTCTTTTGGAGCAAAAATTAATATAAGACCTAGTCTAATTTTGCTAAAATATAAGACCAGGTATAATATAACATAATATGATGTGATATGATATAATACCCAGTCTTATATTAATTTTTGCTCCAAAAAATACATTAGAGCTGATGGTCCAGCTAGGTCTTATTTTGGGGGAAATATGGTATACCCATTATTCTTATATTGCTCTTCTGATGGAGTCGGATAGTTCTTGTAGAGTTCTTTTATTTCTTTTAACTCTCAAGTCTTTCCTTCCATTGTGTCATTTCCAGATTTCTATCTTAGACATCACTAATTCTTTCCTACATATGGTCAGCTCTATTTCCTAAGCTTGCTATTTCACTCTTCATCTCTTTTATTGAATTCTTCAGCTCCAGAATTTTTATTTATTTATTTATTTATTTATTTATTTATTTATTTATTTATTTTAATTTCAATCTCTTTGGTAAAATATTCATTTTATTCATTGATTTTATTTCTGAGTTCATTAAACAGTTTAATGAATTTTTCTTGCACCTCGCTTACTTTTTTCAGAACTGCTATCTTGAATTCTCTGTCATTTAAGTAAAGACATACATATTCACATATCTTTAAGTTCATTTTCTGGAGATTTTTCATTTTCTTTCTGAGGTTCTTTGTTATCTTAGTTATTCACGATAATTGATGAATTATTTCTCTTCCTGGACATTTATGGGAGTGGATTCTGTAGCAGGCTGATATGAAGAGGTCTTTATTTTGTTTTTCAGTAGGTAGCGCTGGAGCATTTTATTTTCTCTTGCACTATTCTGGCTTCTCATAGTAGAAGACTTTGTGGGGAGGTTGGTGTCTCCTCTATGACCAGGATGTATTGGTCTCAGGACACCACCACTGTGGGAGGATGTGGTGGGTGATGAGGTACTGAGCCCCTTAAATCCCAGTGCTGCCCTGCAACCACTTGCAGAGCTGTGTGCTTTAGCAGCTCTGGGTACCCTACGTAGGATCAGCTGTGAAAAGTGGGGTCAGGGTGGGCTGGGAGAGGCCGCTGGTGTTTTTGTGTCTTTGTTCTCTTCTGAGAAGTAGCAACTTCCAGACCACAGCTACCTGCCCCCATATCACCTTCCTTGTTACTGGAATTAGCCACAGTGTCCACTTGCCACTCAGGAACTGTTTCTCCAATTCTCAGGGCTATAGATATTCTGCTCTCTAACCCAACACTGCTACTGTTTTTTTTGGGCCTGCTGCTAACACTGGGAGGGTGTGTGGGAGGCCAGCTCTGGGAGGGTGGGAGGAGGCAGCCAGGCTCTGTGGCTTTGTTTTCTGCCTGGCAATGGGAGCTATTAGACCACAATCGGAGCGCTTCTTCATTTGGTCTTTGCCCCAGAGATCTCTGATTGCTGGGTTCAGCCATATTATATGCTGATCATTCAGGCAGGAATGCCTGGGGACACGGAGTACACCTGCAGCCTGAATCCTCTCCTCTCCCAGGTCCAGCAATGAGTTCTGAGCTGGGATTGTGGCATCCATCTCTGCTCTTTGCCCTTCCCTTCTCTTCTGTTTGCCCCAATTTGCCCACCTTCAAATGTTTTGATGCATGGATTTCTCAGACATGTTTGTGTGTTGCATAGGGAATCTTTTTAGTATTATAGCTGTTCATCTTGTAACTTCAAGGGGAGAGATTAAAGGGGACCCCTCAGGCTGCCATATTTCTGACACTACTCCAAAATGCTTTCTATTTTTTTTTTCTTTTTCTTATTTGACTCATGGATCATTTAGAAATGTGCCCCTCTACCACCACTAAAATATTTGGAGATTTTCTAGAGTTCTTTCTGTTACGGATCTCTAATTTAATTTTTTATGGTCTGAGAATATTGCATGACTGGTATTCTCTTAAATTTATTAAGACTTGTTTTATGGCATGGAATATATTGATATATGTGCCTTGCATGCTGGAAAAAAAATGTATATTATGCTATTGTTGGGTGAAGTGTTTTATAAATATTAATTGGGTCAAATTAGCTAAAATGACATTAATGTCTTCTATATCATTAGATTTTTTTGTCTACTTATTTCATTATTTTTTGAGAGAAAGTGTTGAAATCTCTTAATATATGCTTCACGTATTGTTTGTTTTTAAAGATTTTATTAGACTTTATTTGGGAACAGTGTGTACTTCCAGGACTTTTTTTCAAGTCAACTTGTCCTTTCAGTCTTAGTTGTGGAGGGCGCAGCTCAGCTACAGGTCCAGTTGCCATTGCTAGTTGCAGGGGCACAGCCCACCATCCCTTGCAGGAGTCGAACCGGCAACCTTGTGGTTGAGAGGACGCGCTCCAACCAACTGAGCCATCTGGGAGCTCAGCTCAAGGTGCCGTGTTCAATCTTAGTTGCAGGGGGCACTGCCCACCATCCCTTGTGGGAGTCGAGGAATCGAACTGGCAACCTTGTGGTTGAGAGCCCACTGGCCCACATGGGAATCAAACTGGCAGCCTTCGGAGTTAGGAGCACAGAGCTCCAACTGCCTGAGCCACCAGGCCTGCCCTGCTTCATGTATTTTGAAGCTTTGCTGTGTCCTCTTGGTGAGCTGATGCTTTTATCATTATAAAACAGTAATCTTAGATAAATAAACAGTTAGATTTATATAAATATGACATTTACTTGTGTGGTCACCATATATGGTACTCTTCATTAATTTATATTGATCCAGGTTTTAAAATCCAGTATTATTTTAATTTTTTTGCTTTAAGAACTTCTTTCAATAATTCTTGATTTATTGTGATGTAGGTCTGCTGGCGGTGATTTCTATCAGCTTTTGTATATCTGAGCAAGTCTAATTTACCTTTGTTAAAGATATTTCTATTGGTTTAATAATTATGAATTGACTTTTTTTTCCTTTTTACTTATGTAAAGACGTTACTTTGGCGTTGTCTTCTAGTTTGCATTTTTTCTTTTTTGATGAGAAACTTGTCATTGTTTTCTTCTATACATCTCTTTTTCTGACTCTTGTAAAGTTTCTCTGACTTGATTACTGGTTTGAAGCAATTTGATTATGACATGCCTTTGTGTAATTTTCTTCATGTGTCTCATGATTTATATTTGTTGTGATTCTTTAGTTTTTAGATTTATAGTTTTCATCACATTTGGGAAAGTTTTGACAAAGAGTAGTAGTAGGTGGTAAGGACGATTTTACTCTGTGCATGTTGAAGTGAAACGAGGCTATATAACAAATAGACTAAATGTATAAATACTAATGTTTGCTAGGTGGTTTTTAACAACTCATTCATTCAAAAAATATTTTATTGAGTTCCAGCTGTTTGAACAGACTGAAACTCCCAATAGTATTTGTTAAACAAAAATATGTGATATGGGAAATTTATTGATTACAGTCTCCATTACATTTTATAGTTTATATTAGACTCTGAAGATTTTATGATATTTTGTTTTAAATTGTTTTCTTTTAAACAAATGAAAGATACATTTTAAACAAAACAAAAATATGTTCAACAACCTAACATTGCACTACTGAATTTATTTTATTCATTAAGTGTAGTAATTGCCTGTAACAATAAATAGTCTGTCCATATTAGTATTTTACACTAGAATTTAACCTGAATAAGCTCAATTTAATGAATGTGGAAAAGTAGGTTTTCTTTTCTCCTTTTTCTCCCCAATATTTCTACTCATCAGGAAATCTCATAGTAAATGTTGTACAGATAAACATCATGTTTGAGGTTTTAATATTTTTCATAAAGATGTTTAGAGTATGGAGAAATCTCTCTTCTATGGTGACAACATGCATATTAGATAAAATTTCAAGTGAAAAATAAATATCTTCAAGTTATTCAGAGTTCATATATCTGTATTAATTGCATCAGGGGCACATATTTTTACTAGAAATATTGATAGAGTAGCCCTTTCCAATAAAGATAATTTCTTCCATATAAATCGTTATCATCAATAGTTCTTTTGAGAAATACCAGAATCAAGTCCTAAAACAATCTTTGTTTAAAGAGATTATTTAGTATTAAACTGTGCATTTCTTTCCTTAGAAGAACACTTCCAAATTTGAAAAGGTAAAGTAGATGAAGGGCAATACTGCTGTGAATCACACTATGAAAGAAAAATAATTCACAGCTGGAGATTCTTAGTTAATAAATAAGCTAGTAGGATTTTGCAAATAGGCCTATGGACTTTGTGTTCCAGGCAAAAAGCACTAATTCTGGACTATGTGAAGCAAAGCAGAATATCTGGCAAGCTTGGGACCAGGGGTAGATCAGGATTTCGTGGGACCTATAGTTTTTTAAATTATGTTAGGGGCTTCTTAAGAAAAAATAACATAAAAATGTAAATATCATATTTGTTATAAAAGGGGTATTTGTTTTGAATTAGAAATATGTCATAAGATGTTATAAATTAAAAAAAAAACCTGACAAATAGCATTAGCATTAAGAACACAAAATCCAGGCATTAATACATGTTTTTAATATTTAACTGTTTGACATGCTTCTGTTGTCATACTGACTTGCTATTTGGCTGGATACTTTTTATTGATTTCTTTTTTTTTCTTCTTGTGGATATTGAGTTGTTCCAGCACCATTCTTGAAAGAGTTTTTCCTTTTCTCTTTGAATTTCTCTCTGTGTCCTTGTCAAAAACCACTTGACTATATACGTGAAGTATATTTTTAAACACTGTTCTGTTCCATTGATCTTTTTGTCTATCCTTTCACCACGAACATACTGTCTTGATTTTTGTAGTTTTATACAAATTTCTGAAGTCAAAGGTTAGTCTTCTAACTTTGGTCTTCTTTTTCAAGAGCGTTTTAACTATCCTTGGTCCTTTGCTTTTCCAAATACATTTTTAAAGTAGCTTATCAATTTTTCAGGAAAAAAAACACACTGGATTTTATTAGGAATATGTTGAATCTATAGATCAATTTTGGGAAAATTGGTATTTTTTCAATACTTGGACTTCTGGTCCATAATAATGATTTAGATCTCCATTTATTTAGTTTTCTTCAATTGCTCTCAGTAACATCTTAGGGTATTAGTATATAACTTTTGTATTTATTTTTGTTAAATTTATCCCTAAATATCTTTTGATGCTAGTTTAAATGGTATTTTAGAATTTTATTTTTTAACTGTTCATTTCTAGTATATTAAAAACATAATTGCTGAATGTATGTTAATTCTGTATCCTGCAACATTAATTCTAGTAGTTTTTCAGGTGGCAGAGTTCTTAGAATTTTTTAAGTACATGACCATGTCAATTGTGAATAATGGCAATTTTTCTCCTTTCACATCTGTTCTTTACTGACCAATTCTTTACTGACCAATTTTTGACCAATTTTTCTTTTTTGTTTTCTTTACTGACCAATTTTCAAGTTTACTGACCAATTTTCCTTTTTGTGTTCCTACTTTCTTCTTATAAAACCTAGTTTCTGTCTATCTTTTTCCTTTAGCCTATAGAAGTACTTTTACTGTTTCTTGCAGTGGAGATTAATTCTTTCAGGTATTTACTCTCTGACAATGATTTCGTCAGATGTAATATTTATCAATGAAACTGGCAAAATAAAAATCAATTGTTTGGTAGACTTCTAAGAAAAGGGCAGCCACACTGCTATCATGAGTCAAAAATGATAGAACTATACAAAGTTGTTTTTTTGGCAATCAAATTTAAAAATGTTTTATATTTTGACTTAAATATTAAAATTCTTAAATTTATAAGAAAATTTAGAAATATTTAGAGATACATCTCTAAGGGTACAACCTGTATCTTTAGTTTTAATTGCAAAGAAATGGAAATAACCCCAAAATTATTTAAGTAAATGACAATAAATTCATATGATAAAATACACTTAGCTATTAAATTTATGTTGCAGAATGCATTGGTAGATTTGAGAAAATTCTACAGGAAAGTATGTATAATATGAAATAACTTTAAAAATACATATGTTTTTACCTACATAGGAAAAAGTGACCATACATCAAATTTTAGAAGTAGTGATTTTTTTCATTTGTACTTTTTTTGTGTTTGCCATTTTTTTCTGCCCTGGCTTTGTAATTAAGCTGAAGTCCTGTAATATTTACTCAAGGAAGAATTATCAAGGATAGTAGTAAATATTTAATATATGTAGAGTGAAAAACAACTAGAAAAGAACTCCTACTGACCTTTGGCGTCTCCATAATTCTCTAGGAAGTATAGATGTCTTTTTGCCTAAAGGGCCAACAGTGAACTATTTAATTTGTGTTTCATATCTTCTCTTTCCCTTGCTTAATGAGCTGTGGTAAAGGGATAAAAGTTAAACTGAGATATACATAGAAACCACGTAATGTAATCCTGAATAAAACAATTATAAGTGGAAGTGTAATCCTGAATAAAACAATTATAAGTGGAAGTGTCATTAAATTTTATAGCACTAATTAAAAGCCTGGTTTACATCTTTGCAGGTTCCCAAAATGTTTTGAAGGTTGCATTTTTTGTTTCCTAGAATGTGTTATAAGTTATTTATTTATTTATTTATTTATTTATTTATTTATTTATTTATTTTTTACTAGAGAACTGAGAACAGGAAATTGTTAGCCTGGTGACTCTGAAGGGATTTTTTTGACCAGAGTCTAATTGACCTGTTCGGCAGATGGTAATGAATAGGAAAAGTTGTCTACAATACTTCAATGTCTATTCTTACCTATGCACATATGCATTACATTAAGAAGGGATGTACTGTTTTGCATTTAAGGTCATGTAGCTCTATGGCAAATTGAAATTCAGCTCTTCTGACAATAGGTTATTTACCAACTCATTCTTTTGGTGAAATAAAAGGTACAAAGGACTTATATTTGAAAGAGAATTGCTAAGGGTGCTGTTTTACCTTAATATATTCTAATATTTTGGAATGCTATTCAAATGTTAGTTATCACTTGATAGTTGTGGGTGGGAAGAGATATAATCTAATTACTACGTGTTTAATTATATAACTTGTTTCTAGTAAGAACAAATTAGAATTATTTATGTTACATCAGGAAAGGAATTTATGTGAAAATTTAAACATGATGAGTGTATGAGAATATAAATTTTATATTCTCCCACTTAATATTTTATTGTGAAATATATATATTTCTCCCACTTAACATTTTATAATGACCATAGCTATGTCAATAAATATTTTCCAGAAACATTAGTTTCAATGCATATATAGGATTCTCCTCCAGGAAAAGCCGCTTCTTTTCTTCATCAACCAATAGATTGCTGCTGAAATACTCATTCTGTGTTTCAGGACAGTATAATAAAGTAAACCTACATGAGTTTTAAAACATAGTTTTATGAAACTCCCCAAGTGACAGTGATAACACTAGCAGATTAAAAAACAGGAAGGTAATTTTTGTTTAGTCTCTAATTAGATGTGCTTTTCCTAAGCAACTTCCTATTTTTAACTTTTGGATACTATATGTCATATAAATGACTATATTTTAAATTTTGCCTCCTAGAAGACTTGAATACAGTTGTCACCTTACTATGGAACCTGTATATAACTTCATTTAATTTTTTTATACCTCAATCTCACTTACTGAAAATTTATTTTAGCTTATTACATGTATCCATCCTTATGTGATATGTTAAATTTGTTAAAATTAGTATATAAATAACAACAATAATAAAAATTATGACAAAGAAATTGTCCAGTTTTTCTGAATATCAATTTTCTAGTCAGAAAAATGTGGATAATTATTTCCATCTTTTAGGGTAAAGTCAGTATAAGGTTTAAGTTAGATAATTTAAGTGAAAGCCTATTACAGAGCTAGAAAGAGAGTAATGTTCAAAATATATCTTTCATCTTTTCTTTAGTGACAGAACTAGTATATAAATTTCATTTTCATTTAGTTAACACACTTGGCATTAAGTGGAGCCATTCTGAAACCATCCAAAGTGAATGACATCCCAAGTAAATTACAAATATCTTGGTATTTTAAATTGAGCAACTTTATATATAAAAATAATTCTAAAATGCTAGTGAAGTAAAATAAAAATGTTTTTTAGTTTAAAAATGATTGTTTTTGTAACATATAGAGAAATGCTATTTTCTCATTATTATAGGGAAGGAATACCATAACCATTTCTTTAGCTATATAATCTTAAAATACTGTAATAAGACTATGGCTATTTGTATATAACTGTTTCCTCCTTCTTCCGCCTCCCCCAACCTACTCCAGTTTATAATTTTTATAAAAGAATTAAAATATGTTACATTTTAAATAACATATGTTTGAGAAAATATCTAAGAAGGATGAATAGTGCAGAGTACTTAGGTACAAAATCATGTAAAGTTTATATCAATAATAAGATTACTAATAAATCAGGAATGACTGTATTAATGAAGAAACTTTTGACCTATTGCATGTTTCTATTAATTTGATTGTCCCATAATAAGTTAATATTTGATTTATGTCAATTATTAAAATTTGTAACATGTATGTAATGCAATTATTAATTACTTAATCTTGGTGTTGGGATTAACGAGGGATGTAGCCTATATCATGGGGTATTTCACAAGATGCTTTTAGTTCTCTTTGCTTAAAATTCAAACAAAAAACTTCCCTAATGTTCACAAATAATTGGGGTTTGCAACTTACATGTTCAGACTAAAAATAATATTATAAATAATATTATAAACAACTATAGTGATCAAAATGTGTCACCCGGGAAGAGAAAGTTTAGTGTTAAGTACATATTTCAAAAAAAACCCTTGTTCATCTAATAGTAGTTGGGCAATCTGTTCTTCCTTGCTCCATTTCCCAGTCCTAAGCAGAAATAAAACATGATTGGGAAGGAGTGGAAACATAAAAGTTCTGAGTTTCTGTCACAGGGATTTCTTTTTTTTCCTCCTTTTTTTTTTCTGTGATTGTCCTATATCCACTCTTTTTCAATAACACTCTGATACCCCAATCTATTCTTTCAGTTCTTTTCAGAAACTCTCAGAAAAGATTCTTTGTTTAAGAAGAGTCATTAACATGGTGTCCTACCAAAAGCCACATATACTCAGAGAAGGAATGACCGAGCCCATGATAAGCTTTTTATCCTGGGACAGAGACATAAAATTAGAGAGAGATACTGGGTAAATTTTTTATTTCTTCCTTCTTTTACTTAACACACATGCATACACATTTTCCTTTTACAAATGAATTAGAAGGAAGACAACTACCTAAAGAAATTTGAAAAACAAATGGAAATCCTAAAGTGTACCTGAATTTAAATATTAGTCTCTGCTTTTGCCTACAGCAAAGATCTTTACAGCAAAAAGGGAGAGAGAGAGAGAGAGAGAGAGAGAGAGAGAGAGAGAGAGAGAGAGAGAGAGAGAACACCTTTAAAAAGAGAAATTTTTCAGTGCTTAGAAAATAAATGAGACATTATAAAAATTTGTATCTATAGTAATAAATTTTACCATTAAAAAAATGCATCTTAAGAATGCTAAATTTGTGCATTGAAATTGCTATAATTATGATCTCAATTTGCGGAGCTCTTGAAAATAACCTGGCAATTATGCTTGATTACTAGTTTATTATTTAAGTAAATATGATATATAAACACATCTTGACATTTTTTGTTTTCCTAAAATATTACCTATTTGTTAATTTTAAAATGAAAATATGACCAAAATGACATTTCCTTAATCAGACAAATTCTTAGTTTATAAATTAGGACATGAAATAATTTGGGTACTTTTTCAGACCTCTCAATTATTAGGACATTAGTAGTGGGTAAAAAAATGTATTGTTATCTTTATCAGGGTTACAAATATTTATGAAAGATTTTTACATATTATTGAGTTTGTGACAGGAATCCATATTTGTCTCAGGCCACTGAATGCACTATTTCAATATTATTGGGTAAATTTTACTAAGTTGGCTTTTGTCAGTCAACAATCATTAAGCATTTAGTACATGTACCCATGAGTTCAGGGTTAAGCTAGACTAGGAATACACATGCATGTGCTCCAATATTCATTGCAGCTTTATTTATGGTGGCCAAGATATGGAAACAACGAAAGTGTCCTTCTATAGATGATTGGATAAAGAAGATGGGGTATACATACACAATGGAATACTATTCTACCATAAAAAGATGAAATAGTGCCACTTGTGATTACATGAATGGATCTTGAATATTGTACTAAGCAAAATAAGTCAGACAGAAAAAGTCGAGAACCATATGGTTTCACTGATATGTGGTATATAAAACTGAAAGCAACAAAGGAACAAGACAGACAAAGAAACAAAAACTCATACAGACAGACAATAGTTTAGTGGTTACCAGAGGATAAGGGGGGTGGGGAGGTGGAAGATAAATGGGATTAAATATATGGTGATGGAAGAATTGACTCTGAGTGGTGAACACACAATGTGATATATAGATGATGCATTACAGAATTGTACACCTGAAATCTATGTAGCTTTACTAACAATTGTCACCCTAATAAACTTTAATTAAAAAATAATAATAAGACAACAAAGAAAGAAATGAATTTCACTTTTAAGATGTTTATATTGGAAGAAACAATAATTAAGCACAAGAAACAATGGTCAACAGTAAACATTGGTTTCTGATTACACATACAACAATGTGGTATCTATTTTAAATGTTGTAGGTATTTAGACAAGGGAAATGGATCTCTTCTAACCCAGCCATCTCCTCTACACTATCATCTGGTCACCCAGGCTGAGAGTGGCATGGATGGATCATATCAAAACCACAGTTACAAATAACCCAATGAATACTTCTTGAGACAGGTAAAAGATTATATTAAGATATAAAACCACATTCCTCCAGTAGATCATATTCTTCTTCCTTTTACTTTACAGTTGTAAATGTAAATTATTTACTGTTAATATTTACTCTGGATATCTCTCTGTGGACTCAGAGGAAATTTCCTTGTGTATTGCCTTCCTCTTGGGTCCCATGCTACTGGAGAACAATATCCAGATTTTACTTTCTGAATTGCTCTAAGGTTCTATGCCTAGTGAGTGGGTAACTAATAAATATCTGATGTTGATATACATAAGTCACTTAAAGATTAGTCAAAGAGTGTTATTTATAAGATTCTTTATTGGTGAATAGAACTTACAGCTGATTACAAATGTGAGCAGCCCACTTGAGTATATCACATTTGAAAAGGATTTTCGGAATCATGAATTTTAATCCAGATCAGAGAAGTTTTAACAAGTATTTTAATGGGGAGAAACTTGTTATTGACCAATTTTATTTGTATTGAGGATTCTTAAAAGCAAGTGTGGTTTATGTATTATATTAAAGAATAACACTATGCAAATACTGCTGAATGTACTGAAGTATTTTAAATTCTGGAGCCTGTTTCAGATTACTATAATCTTTCAATCTTATAGGGATATTTTCATTTTAAGTTTTAGTATTTTACATGTGCACAGATCATTATTCATCTACAAACCAAAAATGAGTGCAAAAGCAGTGTTATATGAGTAAACATTTAATGATAACATCATTAATATTCTTGATATTATCATTCTGATTGAATTTTAGTTCATTAGCAACATGTATATCATTGTCTTGTATTCTAACTTGTTAGTGTGTGGATATGTGTTAAATGACTAAATAGCTTGCTAGTCTAATTTTTTTTAAACAAAAATATCTTGTAATAGCCAGATATGTAACCAGAAAATATATCATGTAACTCATAATGAATTGCTCTGGTTGCTGCAATTAAGTTGAACAAATTGAATAATAATACTTTATGGCCTCAGTGTAATACCTTTTCCTGGGGCATGCTCTAGCATGATCAGGAATAAAAGTTAAGTAGATCCTTAGCTAGAATTTCTGAAAGTACATTTCCCAATATTTCCCAATGTAAAAATCACACACACACACACACACACACACACACACACACACAAACACATTGAGGCTGTGGAAGATACATAGATTTTTCCAAATTATCAGATTTATTTTATTTGTCCTATGGTCAAAATCCTGCCCTTATCCCACCTTCATTGGCTGAAATTATTGTAACTCTAATTATATCTGAAAGTGAAATAGGAAATTAATACATAAGTAAGTGGAAGTAGAATTGATTTAATAATAGATGAAAATTTTAGTACATTTTATAAATTTCAAAAGACTTCCACATGATAGGAATGGCAGCAGCGGGGCACACTTTTTGAGTTCTCCTCCAGATCTTATCACAAACGGGACATATAACCCATCAAAGGACTCTCTGCTCATCATGCAGAACAGCTAAATGACTTGTGCAAGGATTACTTGCAGGTGGGCAAATTGGGCGAGCAGGGGAAGAGAGAAGGGAGCGGAGTGGAGACGCAGCCCGCATCTGCGGTGGTGGAAATGCGGCTGGCATCCACAGCTGCAGAGACTCAGGGGATCCCAGGACAGAACAGAAAACACAAAAGCCAGGAGGTGGACTCTTTCCCTGCGTCCCACAGCTGATCTCTCCCGCCGAGGGGGCAGCATATTCAGCATTTGAGGCAATAACCTCAGCTGGATCCTCTAGTTGGACCCTGGGCAGGACAAAGGACACAAACTCCATACCTGGGCCCCTACCCCATCCCCCGCGCTCTTCCAATCCAACCCCCGCCCTTCCAGAGACTTAAAATGGCCCTGAACTGAGGAGTAGTGTCAGATAACAGAGAAGCCTTAGTGCTCAGGCTCTGGGAAGAATGGCAGGCAGCTCTGACCCAGGAAAGAGGCTGGAAAGAGTGTGATTTTTGCTGGGCTAGGAGAGAAGAGACTCCTCTACTCCAGACACCACCTTTTCTGGCCTGCGGGAAGAGTGTGACACGGCTGGGCTGGGAGAGAGAAGACTCCTCCATCCCCAGCCCCCACCCTTTCTGGCCTGCCTAGGGCAGGGCAATTACAACTGCGGAGGCACTCCCAGGGATCAGCAGTAAGCGGCAGATGCCGCTCCCGGCTTTCAGCAGCTCAGAAATCTCCCACCTGCCACACACACACACACACACACACACACACACACACACACACGGAAGAAGTGCCCTAAGACTCAGGAGAACTGGACACGGGGCTGGCGGTGCTACTCTCAGTGTGCATATGTGCAGGCAAGGGCAGAAACTGCACTGACTTTGTAAAAACTACCATCCGGACCCCTCAGCCCCACGCATCTAAATCTGCAGTCCCAACGTCACTCTGGGCACCAGGTGACTGGCTTTGCCTGCACAATACGCACGGGACTCTTGGGTATAGCAGAGGACAACCTGAAGATTACTTGGTGGGCTTAAGCCAAGACTGGCACTGCTTTTTGTTTTGTTTTGTTTTGTTTTGTCTTTATATCTTTGATATCTTTGTCTGTGCTGAGTGGGGGTTGTTTGTTGTTTTTACATGTGAATGTATTTGATTTTTTCTTTGTTGTTGTTGTTGTTGTTGTTTTTGTGCTTGGTGATTTGCTTTGTCCTGTAATTGACCTACCAGGGCCCAGCTTAAGAGGAACAAGATTAAACATATCCAGAGGCCAACTTTAGACCAAACCAGAGTACTACCAGGTTTGGCCAGCAATTCACACACCCAGAGGGAATTCTCTACAGGCACAAGAGCCCATAGAGGCCAAACCACATTTAAGCGGTCAACCCTCACACAGCAGAACACCTTGGGGTGGGCAGAGCCAAGTCTCACAACTAGTCAGCCTAGGAATCAACCCCACCTACTCACAATCGAAAAGCAATTAAAGATCTTCTTTAACAGGACAATATACACAACACAAGACTCACCTTTGGAGCACATGCAGAGGAGAAGAACGAAGTAGTGCAAGTCAAATATAAAGGACACATACTACATAAGATAACCCAGCAAGAACTAAGAACTCTAGGGGATCTTCCTAATACATCAAAGCAAATACAGAGAGTCAGTCAGAATGGGGAGACAAAGAAACATGTCCCAAATAAAAGAACAGAAAGAACCTCCAGAAATGGAACCAAATGAAACAGAGGTAACCAACTTATCAGAGACTGAGTTCAGAACACTGATGAAAAGAATGTTTAAGGAGCTTAGAGACAACATAAAGAAGGATGTAGAAATCATAATGAACAACCACTTAGAACTAAAGAACACAATTACCAAAATAAAGAACTCACTTGAAGGAATTAACAACAGGTTAGATGAAGCAGAGGATCGAATCAGCGATTTAGAAGACAAGTTAGCAGAGATCACCCAAACAGAACAACAGAAAGAAAAAAGAATAAAAAACAATGAAGATGGTTTAAGAGAACTCTGGGATAACATCAAGAGCAACAACATGCGCATCATAAGAATACCAGAAGGTGAAGAGAGAAAGCAAGGGATTGAGAACATATTTGAAGTAATAATGTCTGAAAACTTCCCTAACCTCATGAAGGAAACCAACATACAAGCCCAGAAAGTGCAGAGAGTTCCAACCAGGATAAACCCAAACAGGTCCACACCAAGACACATTTTAGTTAAAATGGCAAAGTTAAAGACAAAGAGAGAATCCTAAAAGCAGCAAGAGAAAGACAGAGCGTTACATACAAGGGAACTCCCATAAGACTATCAAATGACTTTTCTACAGAAACATTGAAGGCCAGGAGGGAGTGGCAGGAGATACTCAAAGTGATGGAAAACAAAGGCCTACAACTCAGATTGCTTTATCTAGCAAGGCTATCATTTAAAGTTGATGGAGAGATAAAGAGCTTCCCAAAAAAGAATAAACTAAAGGAATTTATTACCACCAAGCCAGCATTGCAAGAAATAGTAAAAGGACTTCTGTAAATAGAAGAAAGATGAAAACAATCTGACTACAAATAAAAAATGGCAATAACTACTTACCTATCAATAATCACTTTAAATGTAAATGGATTAAATGCTCTAATCAAAAGACATAGGGTGGCTCAGTGGATAAGAAAGCAAGACCCTTGTATATGCTGTATACAAGAGACTCACCTCAGATCAAAAGACATACTCAGGCTGAAAGTGAAGGGTTGGAGTAAGATATTTCATGCAAATGGAAATGAGATAAAAGCTGGAGTTGCAATACTTATATCTGACAAAATAGACTTTAAAATGAAGAACGTATTAAAAGACAAAGATGGGCACTATATAATAATAAAGGGATCGATCTCACAAGAGTACATAACTTTAGTAAAACATCTATGCACCCAACATAGGAGCACCTAAATATATAAAACAGATATTGACTGACATAAAGACAGAGATCAACAGTAACACTAGGATAGTAGGGGACTTCAACACACCTCTGACAACAAGGGACAGGTCTTCCAGACAGAAAATCAGTATGGAAACAACAGCCTTAAATGATACATTGGACCACTTGGATTTAATCGATATTTTCAGAGCATTTCACCCCAATGCTGCAAAATACACATTTTTCTCAAGCGCACATGGAACATTTTCCAAGATAGACCGTATGTTAGGCCACAAAACAAGTCTTGATAAATTTAAGAAAATTGAAATCATACCAATTGTCTTCTCTGATCACAGTGCTATGAAATTAGAAATGAACTACAGGAAAAAAAAACTGGAAGACACACCAATTCATGAAGGCTGCATAACTTATTACTAAATAATGAATGGGTCTAGCAGGAGATCAAGGAAGAAATCAAAAGATATCTCAAGACAAACGAAAATGAAAACACGATGACCCAAAATCTATGGGATGCCATGAAAGCAGTCCTCAGAGGGAAATTCATAGCATTGCAGGCCTACCTAAAGTAACAAGAAACATCACTAATCAACAGTTTATCTTCACACTTAAGGGATCTGGAAAAAGAACAGCAAAATAAGCCCAAAGGGAGCACAGGGAAGGAGATAATAAAGATCAGAGCAGGAATAAATGAAATAGAAACCAGAAAAACAATACAAAAGATCAATGAATCCAAGAGTTTTTTCACAGCAAAGGAAACCATCAATAAAACAAAAAGGGATCCTACTGAATGGGAAAAGATATTTGCCAATGATATATCTGATAAGGGGTTAATATCACAAATTTATAGAAAACTCACTCCACTCAACTCCAAAAAAACAAACAACCCAATTAAAAAATGGGCAGAGGACATGAAGAGACATTTTTCTAAAATGGACATGCAGATGGCAAATGGACATATGAAGAAATGCTCAACCTCAATAACCATCAGAGACATGCAAATAAAAATCACAATGAGATACCACCTCACCCCAGTCGGAAAGGCTATCATCAATAAATCAACAAACAAGTGCTGGCTCGGATGTGGAGAAAAGGGAACGCTTGTGCACTGTTGGTGGGATTGCAGATTGGTGCAGCCACCATGGAAAACAGTATGAAGGTATCTCAAAAATCTGAAAATGGAACTACCTTATGATCCAGCAATTCCACTCCTTGGTATCTATCCGGAGAAATCCAAAACTCCAATTCAAAAATCTTTATGCACTCCTATGTTTATTGCAGCACTATTTACAATAGCCAAGACATGGAAACAACCGAAATGCCCATAGGTAGATGACTGGATTAAGAAACCATGGTACATTTATACAATGGAGTATTATGTAGCCATAAAGAAGAAAGAAATCTTACCATTTGCAGCAACATGGAAGGACCTGGAGAACATTATGTTAAGTGAAATAAGTCAGACAAAGACAAATACCATAAGATCTCACTTATATGTGGAATCTAAAGAAAAGAATAAGTGAATGAACTAATCAGAAACAGTTTTGGAGACAAAGAGGAAAAACTGAGGGTTGTTAGATGGGCGGGTGGATGGGGATACGGGGGAAGGTGAGGGGATTAGAAAACATTCGGTAACCACAAAATGACCACGGGGTTTTGAAAATTAATTTGGGGAATGTAATCAATAATGTTGTAAAGATTTTGTAGGGTATCCGATGGACACGTGTCCCATTTGGCAGACCACCTCAGGGATGATGTAGATGCCTGATCACTGCCCTGTACACCTGAAGCTGAACAATAATGAATGCCAACTGTAATTTTATATGTATATGTATATATATACTTAGAAGAAATGGAGTACAGCATTAGGAATAGAGACAGTGGAAATGTAATGGCTCTGTGGATAGGGGGAGGAGGATTCACACAGTTTGAGGGATATAAATGATAAACGTCTAAGTATTACTTTGTCTTGTGCACCTGAAACTAACAAAAATAAATAAATAAATAAATAAATAAATAAATAAATAAATTAAAAAAAAAAGACTTCCATATGTATCAACCTCTTGAAGACATAAAATAACTTTATCATTTGGAAAGGCCTTGTTAATCCATTTTACAGGTGAGCAAAGACTTTAAAAGACTTTAAAAGACTTACTGAAGACTATATAATCTGATACGTATCAGACATCTCTAAAAAATCTTCCTATTAATTTCTACTGCAGGGCTTTCTTACAATGACAATATTCAAAAAGCACACTTGTCAGTTTAATATTTTCAGCTTCATAGTTTCTAAAAACTGTTTGAAGGCTGGATAACAAGTATACAAGAGCTAGCTTCATTATAGTTCTTTATAATGTGACTTAGCTTCAGTTTTTCTTAATTGTTCCAAATACATAGCATGTTTTTGCCTGTGGTGGGAAGATATAGTAAGTACAAGATAAAACAAAACTCGTTAAGTTCCAGGTCTCAGATGAAATTCTAGAAAATATCACGAAAGTGGCAAATCTATATAATTATAAAGGAATGTGAAGATTAAAAGGGAACCTGTTTTTTTAAAAATACGATTACTAGAATACCACATAATGGGAATTTTATGACAGATTATTTTTCAGTGAAACATTTGATAAAAGTTTCCTACAATTCCCTAAGATTAAAGGATTTAAATTTGAGAAGATAATATTATTAAGAACATTTACATATTTGTAGCCAATTAATCAAAGGAGTGGTGATTAATGTCAATTTGAGTGAAAACTTATGTTTATGAAGATTTGTATCACTTTGTTTCCCTGTTAAAAATTATTCCATTTTTTGCGGGGTGGCCAGATGACTCAGTTGGTTAGAGTGTGAGCTCTGAACAATAGGGTTGCTGGTTCGATTCCCACATGAGCCAGTGAACTGTGCCCTCAACAACTAAACTGAAGACAATGTGCTGCTGCTGAGCTTCTGGAGGGGCTGCTGGATGGCTCAGTTGGTTAGAGCATGAGCTCTTAAAAACAAGGTTGCCAGTTCAACTTGGAGCTGAGGTGTGCCCTCCACAACTAGATTGAAGGACAAAAACTTGGAGTTAATGGGCCTTGGAGAAACACAAAGGCCCATTATTCCCAAATAAAAAATTTAAAAAATGTTATTCCTTTTTGGATGAACTCTCTTCATATTATTTGAATGGCTAAATACATGTCATGGAGGAAACACACACACACACATACCACCACAACCACCACCACCACCACCATCATCACCACCACTACCATCACCTTAAAAATACTATGATGACTTCTGGGGCTGTTTAGTTTCTGGACATCAAATCTTATGAGATTTATCACCATGTATAATAAGATACTAAAATGACACCTAGTTATGAATATTTTATAAAATCAATACAATCTCCATGGAAGAAAAGCAAATAACTCTTTTTAGATTTTAATGAAATTACTAGCAACATTAAAAACAATTAACACAGAGATGTATCTTTCCTGAAATTTACCACACTTTAGAAATATTCAATCATACATTCATTTCAGGATTTTAATAGAACATAATGTTAATTAAGCTATACTGTTAGCACAGTTCAAGCTTGTAGGATGATTTTTTTTTTCTGAGACACAGCAAACATCCATCCATTGCTGCTTACAAAGTGAAAAGGTGAGAGTATCTCTCCAGTTGATCTATTTCAGAAGATATTTAATAACTCTCAGTATAAAATGCTGATATTCTTAGTTTTATGTATTTTCAGGACAGATGCAATGTTTGAAATATGTGAAGGAAAATACTCAGAAATGATTAAAATACCATTCATTATTTTGTTAAATAATTTTAGCCACATTTCTCTTAGAGGTTTATTTATTCTGGATAAAAATGGGAGTATCTAATGTAGTACATAAGCTAAAACTGCATATAGAAGAAAAGTGTATGATAAATGGTTTTATAATGGCTTGGTAATTTAAACCTCTAAGAATTGTACAAAATAAATCTGCTATATGATTTTTAATTCTTAAAAAAAATAAGGGATTTGTTGCTTGGGAAATTGAAAAAAAAATAATTTTTTTCTAATTGGAAACTCACCAGCACGACTAATAATCAAATTATCTCAAGTTTTCCTTGGAAGTGCTTAAAAGGTAAGATCAAGAAAAATATACCTACCATTGCATTCAACCGTGTTGCCCATATGTTAGGGACTGGTATTAAAACCTGTGGCTATTATCTGCCTTTAGTATGTTAGCAGGAGATTGTTCAAGGATGATTGGCCAAAGTCAGAGCTGGCAAAAACATTAGAAGTACTATTTATCTCCATTGAAATTTTAAAATCTCTGCTAGATTGTGGATTTGTAGAACAAGAAAATTTCACAAGTGGGCAAAAAGGTACTTAATTAGCAGTTTCCATGTGATACGCTTTTTGTGTGTGCGTGATATGGATATTTTCCTTCGTTTTAGATAATATGTTCTTTCAAATAATACACTTCTCTTTGTTCTAATTCTCCACCTGCTAAGCCACTTTCTTAATCATTTAGCAGTATAATTTAAAAATTACTAAATAGTTATAAGTAATTTGGTATTCCAGATATCTTGACACCGGGAATGATATGCTGTCAAATTAGAGGTTATCAAAATATAGCCTCTGGGCCTTCACCTATTTTTGTGTGACCCATGTTCTGAGAATAGTTTTTACATTTTTGTAGGGTTGAAAAATATCTAAATAAGAATATTTTGTGACTTGTGAAAATTATGTGAAATTCAAATTTTAGTAAATATATAAAATGTTATTGGAAAACAGCATTCCATTCATTTACGTATTGTTTTTGCTGCTCTCACACTACAGTGGTACATTGGAATAGTTACAAGACAGACCATATGACCCGCAAAGACTGAAAATATTTACTAAAATGTTTGCTATCCAGTCCATTACTGAAATGTTTGCTGGGCCTTGCTCTGTATTGTAGAAATGATTATTTCCATCTCTTGAAAAAGTGATTAAAAATTAAAGTGACATCTTTAAAGCAAAAATTGCTGGAGAAATAGGTGGGATTATAGACTGACCTAGCATTAATAAGGTGGCAGTATTCTCCTTGGTCTAAGATTAGTTTTAGTTTCATTGTATTTTAATTAAATTAAATATTACCCTGGGAAACCGTTTCAACATCTGAAAAAGTTATAACATCAGAAAATTCTGAATTCCAATATTTATGGTTACGGCTTTAAAATAATAAGTTTTCCAAAATAACAAGTAACACACAAACATCCTTAATACCTCTCATTTACAAATGTTTATATTTGGTAAATATAAATATAGGCTATTGTTACTAAAATTGAGTCTCTCATTACCCCCAGTGAAGAATTAACAGCCAGGTCCCACTGAAACTAAAAGCCTGCTATATCAGAAGCCTCGGCCAGAAACTAAACCCACAGCCTTGGGTCAGACTCAACCCACAGACATATTTTTTTCTTTCTTAGTCTCTATGTTGTATTTGAAAAATTGTAAATATTTACCGACATATTCAAAATCAGGAGATTTGACTTAAAATTTTGGCTTCTGAAGTTTTCAAACACTCTGAAACGCATTGTCATGTGGAATCCACAGCGATAGCTGAGTAACAGCTCCTTTTCATAGGAGGCGGGATCTCCTCAATTAACCACAGTCCTGAGCTGTGTGGCTTCACTTATTTTCATTGCTTACCTGGCCCAGAAACTTCAGCGTTTTGGAGCCTCGCAAGATAGCGTTTCTTTGGCAGACACGAAGAGCTACATTCTCAGGGATCTGGGAAGTGGAAGAGAGTTTTACATGAGATATGAAGTGGCCCATAATTTATACTTACATATTTCATTAGCTAACAGCTTGGTGGAAATATTATTGAAGCAAGAAGAGAAGCCCTTATCTAATAACAAATATAATGTTTATTAATATTATTATTAATATTATTGTTAATATATTATTTCTGTATGAATTTGAGTTATGGTCCAGTATTCTTAACACTGACAAGAAAAGTTGCATCAGTGACTTTATATGAAAATAAATGGCTTTACTTGGTATGATCCATTAGACACAATTAGAATGGATAGCAGGAAGTTACAGAAAAGCACATTTTATATGAGTCAGGATTTCAAAGACAGATTGGCCGATGCAGATTATGTAATGTGTTCCCCATTATTACAGGTATTAGCAATAGGATGGATGAACTAACTGTTTGCAGGTATTTTTCCTTAGGAAATTTAATCATCGTTTGAGTTGTTGATTTAGATGTTCAATTAGATGGTGTTTATCTTTCTAATTCGGAGAAGCTATAATTCCCTGTTCGTTTATATGATTAATTAGTTAGTGATGAAAATACACAAACATATGTGTGTAAATATGTGTATATAGAGGTATATTATCTATCATCTATCTATCTATCTATCTATCTATCTATCTATCTATCTATCTATCTATCTATCATCTATCTATTTATCTATCATCTATCTATCTATCATCATCAGTTGTCTATCTAATTATATTGAACCATAACAACATATATACAATGGAAGATCTTAGATATCATGTACAAGAGAACTCTTTTGTTTTGCACTTAAGGAACAATGAGATGAATTTGGTATGTTACTGTCAGGTATGGTGCCTAGAATTTAAGGCTTTTAAATCCCGGATTACTGTTTTCCTCTTTCCTCCTCTCCCACCTCCCTCTCCTGTTCCTCCTTCTCTTCTGCCACCTCCTCCTTTTTCTTCTGTGTCATATTTAATGGCTCCTAAGTGACTGGGAAATAATTTATTTAGTTAGCCTATCATGTGACATATTTTTTTAAGTTAAAATGAAGACCAATTGTAATTCATCAATCAATCACTAATTGTTTTCCCTACTAGGTGAATGACATTGTCCTCCTTTGAAATAAAAGCAGTGAATAAGAAAGAAAACAGTACCTGTCCTCTAAATATAAGGAGAATTCTCTATTGATATTATCAAGTGCAGATGAAAAAGTTTAAAAATATATATGAAATCAAAACCAAGATTTCAGAATACATAGAAATTAATAAAAGTGAAAACACTATGAATTAGAAGCTATGAAATATAAATGAAGCAGTACTGAAAGGAAAATTTGTTGTCTTAGGAACTTTTCAAACAAGAAGTGAAAAATCAGTGTATTAAATAGTGAATTAAATGAACTTGGTAAAGAACAATATAAGTTTAAGGAAAGATTAAATTGTATATTGAAATTCAAATGGGAAGAAATTAATAAATTAAAAATAGCATGACGAGATATTTGAGTGGTGGTCATTCAATAATAAATCTCAATTTATTAACTTATTAAACTTATAGTGTCTATTTTGTTTTATATTTTAGACACTTAAATTTATATTATTGAACATTGGTATTATAACTTGAACTTTTATAATGGTGGAATGACATATATAGACAAAATTACTATCCACAGAGTTATAAATATTTTTGCTGTCACAGAATTTCTCCATAACATCTATATAATTATTTAGAACTTTTGTTTTTAAATCAAACATTTTGTTTATTTACTTTTTAAAAATAAATTATATTTTTGAAACAAGTTTTTCTTTTAACTTTGGTAAACCTAAATATTCTTTTAGGGAAAGACACATTTCTACCTATAATTAGAAATTAAAAGGCAAGAGTCTGGTTTCTATTTCAAAATCAATCATGGAATTATTAAGAAATGATCTGTAACCAGAGTCCTTTCCATATAAGCATGGTATTCTTACGCAACCTGGAGTTTTATTTTTGAGTATTTACTTTGATTCTATCATCATATGTCACTCATTTATATTCCTCGTTTTTGAACTATTATTGTTCTCTCACAGAGTTGACGGTGTATGAATGTTTAAAAACAAAACAAATAAAAAAATTCCCAGGTGAACTAATTCTAAATTTCCCAAAGGAGATAATTCCATCAACGTGGTTATATAATGATAGGGTATTTACCAAGATATAATTATACACTATTAATGACACACTTAAAGAGTTTGAATAATAGTATTTGTTTTCAAATTGTTACCAAGATTTTTCAATGTTTGCTCTGTTTTATTTATAACAAATACAATAATAGTGATTGAGTAGTTACTATGTATCAAGCACTGTGCCAAGTGATTTACATTCAATATATTATTTAATCTTTAGAACAATTTTGTAATATCTATTTTATAGATGAGCATACTGCGGCACCGAGTGGTTAAAGGCCTTTCTAAATGTCACTCATCTATAAGTAGAACCAGAATTCAGACCTAGGCCTTCTGATTTGTAGTCATTATGCTTAATCACTACTCTTTACCTCCTGTCAGTAGAGCCTCTCTAAAGTATTTTAAAGTGCTTTTTCTCCTAACTTTACATCTTTTCCTAAAACCAATATTTAGTTGACACTTTCTTTTATCTTTTACTTTTTCAAAGACAAAATATCATGTAATTTGTATCATGTTATCACTTATATGTTTTTCAATGTTGTCCCTTTCTTTAGTCCAAAGAGAAAGATTTGGTTTCTTTGATTCTTTGATAAATCTGGAACATTGTTTATCTTGTGTTGTGTTCCTACACAGAAAAGCCACTTGACAGCACCAGCATCCCACTTATTTATTTGTGGCTTGGCAATATGCATTCATGAAACAAGAAAAACATTTTTTTTAGGAAGTTTCAATGACCTATAATTAGACTTCTCTCTTCTGTGGAGTATCTCTCTTTTACAAACTTGATTTTTATCTGAAAATATTTTGTCTGTGTAAGTTTAGTGTGTACTTACCTAAGTCCATTTTAAGAAAATATGTTCAAAATTTGTTTGATCTCTTTGAGTATTTGCTTAATGTTATTTTTTTCTTTGTTTTGTTTTTTTTTGACAAGAGTTTGCTGTGATCATTCTTCTCCTTCACTTATGTTTTATTTCTTCAAATTGTTAAAAAATTATCAGCTCTGTTTTTCTTTCTTTTCTCAGAGTTTCTTTCATTCCTCTTTTGTTTTTATGCTTCTTCTTTCTTACTTGCCCCAGCTCTTACCTTATTCTGAAATATTCTTCCCATTCTCCTTGTTATTATTTTTATAGTTAGGTTGTCTAATGTTGCATTTTTCTATTTTTCCTCTCTCTACCCACTTTCTATTTTTCTTTTTGCTTTTGCCTGTTTGCTTTGCTTTTTTTCCCCTTTTGTTTTGCATGTACATCTCAGTCAGCATTTTTCTAGTGGTAAACTAGTTATAGGCATCATCTATTTTTTTGGGTGAATCAAGAAAAATAAAGGAAAAACAGAGTAATGAGAAATCTTCATCTCAACATCTCCATTTTTCTTGTTATTATTTTCTTCTGTGTTTAAATGAACACATCTAATTATTTTAGATGTAAATAGTTTAGATGTAAATAGTTGATACTCACATGGTGATAAATTTTTAGATGTAAATAGTTTATTTTAGATGTAATTATTTTAGACGTAAATAGTTTAGATGTAAATAGTTGATACTCACATGGTGATAAATTACCTAGCAAATTTAATTACTTACACACATCTCTGTGCCTTAGAAAGTAAAAAAAAAAAAAAAAAAAAGAATCACAATTTTCTATTTACTTATGAGTATACTATGGCAAAAATTCCTTTATCTTTAAATAATATTCTTTTTCTTTTCTTTGTTCATCTTCTAGGTTTATTCCTAAAATTATAACACATTCTGGGGAGGGTCGTGGCTACTAACAGATCAAATTGCAGCAAAATGTACTGGGATTTTGTTATTTTCAACATTATTTAAAAATAAGTCTGCTGTAAGTTCAGGTAGGCAAATATTTTTATTATTGACATTTTTATTCTAAAAGCATGTGGAGGAAACTGGTTCTCCTTCACTAATTTGAATCTTTTTCAGGCTATTTAAATGCTGTGAAGGAGTGAAACACAGGTTCTAATTTTGTTGTTGTTGCCATCAGCAGTCTTTTCTGCCTGGACTCCAGGTAACTTATTAATATTTGTACCTTGTGCTGCTATGTTCTATCTACACATACCACATGTGCTGGAATAGAGTTGATGCTCTCAATGATAAATAAGTTAATAATAATAATAATAATAATAATAATAATAACAGTGTAAGTCCTAGATTACAAATATCCTCTTTGGAAGAGTGGTAAGAATGGATGGGTAGGATGCATTTTGCTTATATAGTGCTCTAGAGGAAGATGAAGTAATAGTGGACATAATAATAACAGACTAGTAATGATAAAAACTGACACGTTTTGAACGCCTACTTAACTGTTTTTTTATTAAGGACCAATTAGTAACAGTAACAATGGGAACAATAATAACGTTAAAAATGAACATGTATTGAATATCTACTATTAGCCAGATTTTATGCTAAGTTCTTTATTTGAATTTTATTTCTTAATCTTTATAAAAATCCTACGGGGTTTTAATGAAAACATTAGCTGCTGCAAAGTAACTTGCCTAGGGTCACATAGCTGGTAAATATTTGAGATACATTTTAAATGCATTTCTGTCTGACTCTGCAGACTATTCTTCTCAAATCCTCAATTATTTATTCAGTACTTGCTATTGAGTGATATATATCAAGCATTACAAGATGTGTTTCTTCCCTTGCTAAAATGGTGGGGGTGTTGGTAATCCCTATTTTATAATATGTTTTAATTGTTGAATAAAAGAAAATTGTGGAATTAAAGAAAAAAAATATTGCAAGTTGTGAAAAAATTGTACAAATTCCCCCGAACTCCTCAATAACACATGTACACAAATCAAGCAGAAGAACCTGCTTCGCCTGTTTATTTGAAATTTAATGTCTGACACTTTTCTATAGATAAAAATTATCTGTGGTCTAGGATTTTAGATGCTATAAATTCTATCTTATGATTGCATTTTCACACACCATAATGTGTCATCTAAGAAAGTAATAGCTGTACTATTGCTAGTGGGAAATAACAAGTTAGAGAATTATACAGCAGCAATGCAATAGTCCCATAGAGCATGAAGAAAGCAAACAGATCATGAAAGGATAATTAATTTTCTGTACCATGAAAAGAAATGTTGTTCTAATAAATAAGAATTCCTTTCTGTAACTTTGCATGCTGTAGAGTACTGTGAATCATTTGGTCTATTTTTGTTTTTCATTCTAAAGTGATATTGCCATTGGAACTTGTGTACAATAATAACAGTTCTAAGTTCATTTTCATAAAAGTAATTAAAAACTTCTTGTTGATGCAACAAGCTGAGTGATAAATGGAGAGAAAAGGTCACAAACACAAACTTTTAATTCAAAATAATGTAACATTAGCATTTTTTGCATCAAGGAATATACAGGTAAAATACATGAAATTAATCATGTTTTAATAACAAAACAAAAAACTTACAGAAAAACAGTTATATTTCTTACTGGTTACAAGAGCTATAAGAACATTATTTTAAACAGCCACAGTCATGCTATTATTAGCTTGTAATTACTTTAGATAGATTGCCAAAGATGTGGGAAAGATGCACTCTTCAAATACTTCAAAATCAGGACAAATTACATCCTTAGGAGTAGTTAAGATAATTCATAAATTCATAACTCAGGCTTACTCTATAGTGTAAATTATGGAGAATGAATACAAATTAGTGTTGAAGTATGTATTATATTTGAAAGCTCATCTACTTGAGAGGTATGTTGCTTTTATAGATGGTGTGGAAAAGGAAGAAGAAGAAAATGTATCTGTATGATTGATCATTTTCACAAGGAAAACAACCTGTTTCTAAGTGACGTTACTGTTGTTGTCAACTAGAAATTCACGTGCTGATGGAATTTGTGGCATAGGCTTTAGTGGAGAGATAAGTGTTAGTGCATGCGGTTTGTTATCTAATACCTTTTCCTTTAGGTTTGTCATTTCCAGTTACAACTTGACATGGAGGGATTGAATTTAAATTGCTGTTATTGTTAATTTACGCAATCTTTGACTTTTATGTAAAGAAGAGATACTCGTAGATGTAATACACAGTTACATTGAGAATTCCACCCTAATGTTCATCTTCTAGTCTAGCCTTTCCAAAATAAGCACAAAAGTATTATGAAGTTCCTCTTTGATATCAACACACACACACACACACACACACACACACACACTTCATAGTCAGTTTTTAAAAATATCATTGTAGTGACTGAAAGGGTTACCTAAAAATACTGTTATTTCAGTAACTAGTGCAGATTATTTGTCGAATAAATGAAATAGAAAGATTTCAAAAGTTCCACATATAGGGAAGTACTAGATTCATATTCTGTCAATTACTTACAATAGTGATGACGGTAAGGCTCCACGTTTGTAAATGATCGCTTGATACACATACTCGTATGACATATCTGTACAACTTTTTATTAGTGACTTAATTTAAAGATATTTATTGTTCTTCTAAAGAGCTAACATTGTACAAGTCTTTAAATAATTTAAGCATCTTCTCTGTAAACTGCTTTCAATGGGATTAAATTGAACAACATCTCACACTTCGTAGGTATGTTATTTCTTTGGGGAGGCCTAGACACAAAATCAAGAGGAAAAACTCTTACCTAACTACAGAGATTTAAAAAAAAAGGTTTTTATTTTTTTTGAGCAGTTTTAGGTTGACAGCAAAATCCAATGAAAAGTGTAGAGATTTCTCATATACTCTCTGCCCCATACATGTATGGCCTCTCCCAAAAGATAGTGTCATTTGTTACAATTGATAATATATAATCACCCAGAGACCATAGTTTACATTAGGGTTCACTCTTGGTATTGTACTTTCTATGGATTTAGACAAACAAACAGTAAAATGTGACCACAATTATAGTATCATATTGAGTAGTTTCACTGCCTTAAAATCCTCTGTGTTCCACCTATTAACCTCTCACCAACCCCCCAACTCGTGACAACCACTCATCTTTTTACTGCCTTCATTGTTTTGTCTTTTACAGCATGTATTAGGTTGGTGCAAAAGTAATTGCAGTTTAAAAGGTTAAAAATAATCGCAAAAACAGTGATTACTTTTGCACCAACATAATAATATAGTTGGCATCATACAGTGTATAACCTTTTTCAAATTGGCTTCTTTCACTTAGTAATATGCATTTAAGTGGATATTAACTTAAGTTTCTTTCATGTCTTTTCATGGCTTGATAGTTATTCCTTTTCAGTGTTGAACAATATTCCATTGTCTGGTTGTACCATAGTTTATTTATTCATTCACCTACTGAAGGACACCTTGGTTGCTTCCAAGTTTTGGGCAATTATGAATAAAGCTGCTATAAACATCTATTGGCAGGTTTCTGTGTGGCAGTTCATTGGTTTTCAACTCTGTTGAGTAAATACCAAGTAGTATGATTGCTGGATTATATAGCATAAATATGTCTAGTTTGTAAGAAACTGCCTTCCAAGGTGGCTGTACCATTTTGCATTCCCACCCGCAGTAAGTATTCTTATTGTCAAATCCTGCCCTGTATTTGGTGTTATCAATGTTCTGGATTTTGGCCATTATAATAGATGTGTAGTGGCATCTCGTTTTAATTTGCATTTCCCTGATGACATATGATATGGAGCATCTTTTCATATGTTTATTTGGCATCATATATTTTCTTTGTGTAGGTGTCTATTAAGGCCTTTGGCCTATTTTCAACCAGGTTACTTATATTCTTATTGTTGAGTTTTAAGAGTTCTTTGTATATTTTATTTAATAGTCTTTTATAAGATGTATCTTCCAAATATTTTCTGCCAATGTGTTGCTTCTCCATTCATTCTCTTGGGAGTATCTCTTGCAGAGAAATAGAATATTTTGCTTTTAATCATTAAATTCCCAAATGGCATAGCATCTTCCATCTTTTCTTGGCTATTGTTTGTAGACCAGAAAACACAAAATATTAACAGTAATTTTGAAGTCAGTTACGGGTGATTTAAAATTTTCCTTTCAGGTTTTTTGTATTTTTTTTAAATTTATGCAACAAATATAATTTTATAGAGAAAAATTACTAAAATTAAAGCAAGTTGTTTCAGATTTTTTAAGTTTCAAATAAGTGAATCAAATATAAAAAATGATTTTCCTTCAATATTCATATCCACTAATATCCAATAAGTATTTAAGATACTTATTCCAATCCAATAAGTATTTACAATACTTATTCATAAGACGCTCATGGCATGGTGATTAAGAGCATGGGCTGTGCTCCCAGGCACTTTGAGCTCAAATCCCAGCTCTACTATTTACAATACTCATTCATTTCTTTAGAAATGATTTGACTTTGAGGAAAACATATCACTATCAAAGTACATTTTTTAAAAAAACTTTTATTTATTCTAAGAGTGCTTTACCAGGACCCATCAGCTTTAAGTCAAGTAGTTGTTTCAATATCCTTGTGGGGGATGCAGCTTATAGTGCCCCACGTGGGGATCGAACCAGCAATCTTGTTAAGAGGACCATGTTCTTTCCAACTGAGCTAATTGGCCGCCGCCCTCAAAGTACATATTTTTAAATTAAGAAAATGCACTTTTTTTTGTCAACTTAGTCTATTAACTTCAAAAGATTATTGCATAAATTTAAAAGAACACCTAAATTTATCAATGCCAAGAAAGCATTCATCACATTTTTCTTGTTATTTTGGCAGCCAATTTACATAATGTTGTCAATTACAATGAAAATTTTATGCATACTGATTCATGTCAGAAAAGTATGTTAAAACATTGTTAATGATTTCTATTGTGAGAAATTTTAATTTCAACATAAATTCATGTGGTTCACTACCTAAGTAGTAAACCAACTTTTCTTTTTCTTGGAACTTTAAGTTTAGCACATTCATATGCAGTATGGTATCAATGAGAAATTACATGGCACAGCCATTTTTTTCTTCCATCATTGAATGGAAATCATTTCTTTTCTTTCAAAAAAATCTTGAAGTAGAATTGACAGAACAGTAAATCTTCGTAAACGTGTTCAGGGCTCAACCAATGAGTATTGGCAGGAAAACCAAGATCATTAAATTCATTACATTCTATATCTTTTCTGAGTTCTGCACACTGGCAATGATTCATAGCATTTGTACACACACACACACATACACACACACATATCATTATGTGTATCCCAAAATTATGGTGTCTGTTTTAGAAAACTGAGCACACATATTTTCAATATGCATCATACTGTGGAATAAAGCAATACCAGAAACATCAGTTTGTTGTCTTAAAATTCTAGTAAATTCAGATTTTGACCTAATGTAGCTGGAATACTATCTCTTATGATAAAAACAATTTTTTTCATATTCAGGTATAATTCTTCTTTGACAGATTTAAAAGATTCAAAATTATTCTATAGGCTTGATTTTTTTAGGCTGTGAAATGACTTTATTTTTTGTTGTAAGTTATAACAACTTTGAGACAAAACCACCCTAAAATATTTATCATGCAGTGTGTTTTATATTATGTATCTCAACTAAAGCTACAGAAAAGTTCAACTTTTCTTTACAACTTTTCAAAATTTCAATAATTTATTTTTCTAATATAATTGTCTGATAACTTAATTGAAAATCTTTCACTTTTGTAAAAATATGCTTTTTAGTCTTGCAATAGTGTTACAATTTCCTTAAAAATTTTTTTATAACTAAAACAATTTTCTTTACCATATTGACATCTAAGAATGCTTTCTTTATTTTGTACTAATTTAAATCATTGTATATATTGTCAAAGTTATAAGCTAAAATTTTGTTTACAATCATTGAAAATTTTTAAATATTTAATTCTGCTTTAAGTCACTAATTCAATTGATTACTTTTTGACTTTTGAGGGGAAACATCAAATTACTTATGTTTTTGCTGAAAAAAATCCCTTAATATTGCATAATTTATTTTCCTTGCTTTTTATACAATAAACAACTTTTCCATTTTATTCTGATATAGCAAATACAATGCACATTCCTTGTGAACTTGTAGCATACCTCCTTGCAGTCTCTCTTATCTTTACTGTTCCTGTCAAAGTATGAGCTCCTGAGTCTTCACTTAATTCTGCATCAATAATAAGACAATATTTAAAATTTAGTGATAGGTTCATACATATTTTTAAACTATAAAAATAATTCAATTATTTTCTAATTAAATTATAATGAATACATCAATTTAATTATCAAATACAATTTTATAAGTATCACTTTAACTCATGCTGACTGCATACAATATTCAAATAAACACATTATAATGTTATATTACTACATAGAAAATGTTGTTGAAATTGAATGAATCTATTGATGCCAATGAGATCAGTGATGTGTTTATATGTAATATGTGAAACAGTGACTTTCCCAACACATGAACTACAATGCTACCTTAGTCTACAAAAAGATTGAAGTGAGATGTAGTTCTACAGAAAGTTTTCTGTTTTAAAATTTCAATCATATAAATTAAAATGATATAAAATGAAAAATTAATTTTCTCAGTTGTATTACCTGCCTTTCAGTTGTTCAATACATATGTATGTGTGGCCAGTTGCTTGTAGATAGCACCGTTTATAGATGACAGCATGTTTTAGAAAACCAAAACTTATTCATTTAAATATTGAATTAAAAACAATTTAGATTTAAATATTTAAATATATTGAATGCACCTGTCCTTATTATGTCCTTTTTGTGATTTAGATCATTAATATTTGAACTATGTATATGAATCGTGGTAATGTGCATATACATTGTACATACAGTGGTTTCATATCCCTTTGTCAAAGTGTGTTTACTATGTATACTCATTGTTTCCTAAGGATACAAGTACAGATTTGCCTTTAGTATAATTTTTCCGTCTGTTAAATGGGAATAAGAATAGTATTATCTATCTAATAGGGTAAAATGTTATAGTCAATATAAACCACTTAGAACAGTACTTGACATATAGAAAATACCCAATGAATTTTATGTATATTTAAATTACAGTAGTCATTATCATTATCTGAAATTTATTGTTCAATTATAGTTGACATACAATATTATATTAGTTTCAGGTGTGCAACATAGTGATTAGACATTTATATACCTTATGAGTGACCACCCTGTTAAGTTCAGTATTATTGAGTGTTTTTCTTAACACCCAAAGGCAACAGTCAAAATGTCTTTTGTTTTTAGTGTAATTATCTCCAATATCTTACTCTATTTCTCTTCTGTTTCCATTTTTCTGAAGGATAGAAAAACTCATTCTAATTGTACTTTGAATAAAATTACATAGTTGTGAACAAAGAACTGAGGATTATATTAATGATCAAACAACATGTGTTTAGAAAATAGGTGGCCTCTTATTCAGTTTTACATATATTTTCAGATATCTGAGGTTGCTTGATAAGTGGTTTTCAGATATATAAAACATTGCTATATTCTGGTACTCAAGCACAGTTAATAAATGGTGCATTTCCTATCCAGGAATAGTCACAGATTTATCATACACAAGTATATATAATAGAAAAAAACTAGAAAACAACTAAAATGTGTATAAGATAAGAAATGGGTAAATAAATACTAATGTATAATATTCAGACATTAGAGTAGTGAGGGCTTAATATGTTTTAGATTTATATTTGTTGACGGAGGAAGATGTTCATGATATATTATTTAATGAAAGAGACAGATTAAAAATAATATGTCCAGGGGCCAAGTGGCGGATGCAGTACAACCGGCGTTTTGTCAATGTTGTGCCCACCTTTGGCAAGAAGAAGGGCCCCAATGCCAACTCTTAAGTCCTTTGTGATCCTGGCTTTCTCCAATAAAGCCACTTAGCCCAGTCAAAAAAAAAAAATATGTACAGTGTTATCTAATTTATAACATAGATATATTATACATAAAAAAATCTGGAAGGCAATATACCAATGTGTCAACATAGTTATTTCTGGATGGTGAAAGTACCGGTGATTTTTCTTATTCCTAATTTTTATACAATGGACATACATTGTTTATATAATAAAAATAATACATTATTAAACGGAGCAGTTACAGAAAAAATTTTGGAAATTTCATTTGTTCCTCCTTGTCTTCTACAGGGTTTTTTAGTAGGAGGTCTTCTCCTAAGAGTGTAGAACTAATTTCAGAATAATTAATTTGCAGGAGAGAAATTTCTTATGAGACTTTAAAAATGCCAGGTCAGTGATCTATGCATGGTTGGGCAGTTTAGATTTGAAACACATGAATTTTAAAATCTGACAAGTTGCTGTCACTTATTGCCCTTCTTTCACCTTACTATAACTTTTGGCCAAATATACAGTTTTGGTGTTTACTGATTGATACTCTCAATAAATTTACTCTTGCAGTAAGGTAGTTGGATAAAAGATGCGATTTGAGAAAATTCCTAAGTTTGAAAACTCAGAGAAATACTTTAAAAATATCATTTTAAAGATAATTCTTCATTTAAATATAGAATTATTGACTGTTCATACAGTATGTTGACGTAAGAAATGTCCAAACCTGTAGAAAAATTTTAAGAGTTTATTTGAGTCAAACTGATGATAATTGCTGGGAAGCAAAATCTCAATGAATTGAGAAAATGCTTCAAAAAATGGCAGTTTTGCAGTTTATTTCATACATTAGAATTAATGGAGGAGACGTAAAGAAGATTAAATGAAATCCGTTGGTGATAGATTATAAGGGACAGCTGAAAGCAAAGCAGGGGAAATTTCTAGGATTGGATAAAAAGTAAAACAGAGAGACACATACTTCTTTTACATTGGTTAATAATTAACATTTATAACGCAGATGGTCCTCAGGGAAGGAGATAACAATGAGGGCTTCTGTGGTCTCCTCTGGCTTTGTGGGTGTGCGCTGAGGGGTCTGGAAAAGAAGATTACTCAAAGGAATGTTATTTTAAATGCAAAAAGACAATAGACAGGCTCACTTAAGATAAATATTGACCTTTGTCAAGGAAGCTATAGGCCTAGGACATGACTATCTGCTATGACCCATTTTTGTTGGAAATTCTTATGTTCAAACATTCCTATATGCTTATGTTTGGTGTCTGCGTTTGTAGGGCCTGCCATGCAGGCAATCCCTGAGCTTGTCAGGTGTAGTCTGTGGTCTCTTTTTCATTCACAGGTATCATTTCAAGGATTCCGATAAAGTTTTCTGTCTCCAAACTTTTGGGGGGATGCCTTAAATTCCTTCAGCAGAAAACAATGCATTTTATTCCAACTTGATTTACAGTTTCATAGTTTCAAACTAAATGTAAACTAATGGGTCAAAAGACTGACAGTAAATCTTTTTCTATTTTGTAACTGCTGGCAGGGAAGGTGAGCAAGAATCAGGCATAGAAGCAGGGTTAGGTGGAGAGATGGGAGGATGCTGAAACAAAACTGTACCTAGTTCATGTTTTTTTCCTGGGTCCTCTCTAATGTCTCTTCAAGCTGGGCACAAAAAGAAGTCTGGGGAAAAAACTAAAGTGTAGTAAGCCACCAAACTTCCAATTTCCTACAAATAACACAAAATTCCGTTGATATGATGGGTCAGTGTGGGTAAACCAGGGAAAGCACTACTGCACACCTTCAGGCCCAGTTCCACATAGCCAGTTCTGTGGGTCCCTTGTTGAATAATTTTTTTTTTCCTGGAGTCCTGCCTATGTACTTTTGAGTAATAAAAAACATATTTGAGATGTGATAGTAAGGTACCATCCTGAAGTTAAATGAGACTGGAGCATGGAGGAATGCTGGGTTAATTGCTCACTTGGTAAATGGAATACATTCAGTCTTCTGCCTAAGGCTTCACAGGTGTCTTCTAAGCACATAACAGAGTTTACAAACACACAGTCGGTTGTAGATTACTGAAACTGAGAAATACTTACTAGGAAACGCTACCTTAATATTTATTGCACGCTTGTTGCCAGATTTATCCATAATAGGCATTATTATGGATAAAAATTACAGAAGACATTTTTTGACTCTGCCTGTCACCCTTTACTCTTACTTTGGTAATTGCACCCCACCTTTCTTTTAGGAATTTCCCCACCTCCATGTAACAAGTCACGAGTCACGAAGGACTTGTTCATTACATGCCCTGCATTTCCCATGTCCCCAAGCCTTGGTCACACTGGCCCCAGAACCCACATGAGAACCTAGGCCGATCTGATTCCTGAAATTTTGAGTCTTGTGCACAGTAATCCACCAAAGGAATGAACTTGCAGTTGAGTCATTCTGATGGCAGAGTCTCAAAGATGTTTCCTTTGACATCTGATATTTTTCTGTGAATCTTTCTTCGAAGCTGTAGTTGAGTGAGGTCTCCAAAGGGGTGCTGGTTCCTATTCTCTTCAAGACCTGGTTGTCCAGGTAGTTTTCTGATTCGTGGTAGCTCAGAATTCTAGTAAACTGATTAATAATAATAATAATAATAATAATAATAATAATAATAATAACAAATTAAAAAGTTAGCCACAATTGTTTTCTATTTAACTTGACTGCTGAATTGATCTGTGACTGGATCACTGGGATCATCTCATTGTCATCCCTGTTAAGAGGGAGCCTGGACCACTGGCTGGGATCTGGCATGTCCAATTTCAGCTTAGGCAAAGTGTGAGAGTGAGTGAATTTCACCAAAGACAGAAGTGCCTGGTCTTGAGGCTAAGCTGTGAGACATCTTTCCATTTGTAATCCAAAACCAGGCCAGCCCTCCAGCACAGTCATCAATCAAAATAGCTACGCAGGATGAGCAAAAGGAGGAAAGTGGAAGCCTGAAACACAAGCAGGGAGAAGGCAGGAAGAGAGAAAGATATCTTTATTGAAGAAATTTTCTGAGTCTTGGAATCTAGCCAGGATATTTTAGAGTTGACTTATAGCTTCTCTTTGGCCAAGGCAATTGTTATATTGGCTGTAATTGATTTTGTTCAGGTCCTGCTCATCACTGAAGTCACATTGTACTACCGAATTTCTCAATTTTTTTACTCTCCTGCTTGCCTTCCCCCTTTTCCCCATTCCTTTCCTTAGGCTATTTAGCTGTATAAATTTGACTTTTTAATTTACCTAATGAGATACCCATCCTTTAAGATTTATCTACTCTGAGGAGTCTTTTTTTTTGATTCCGTAATCAAACATTAGCTTTCATTTATTCAGTATGTTGCAAAATCAGTTCATTATTTTAGAGTAAGAGTTCCCTAACATGGAGGTGCTGGTGGTGAGAGTACTCCAGGCAAATGAAACAAAGCACATGCAAAGAGCTGGAGCTGAGAGAGTTTCTGGCATGTTTAGAAACCTGCTATGCTTATTCATTACTTATTATTGGAATGTGGTGAAGGGGTGGGGTGAGATTGCTGAGAAGATGAGACTAGTATGGTTGACAAGGGTCAGATGCTAGTGTTTTATTAATATCTGTTGAAGGAAGAATGAATAACGGAGGGCCTTGTTTAGATATATTATGTGATTTGGCCTGATTAAGCAGCCAGAAGAATCAGGATTCTAACTCAGTTTGCATCTTACTTCAAAGCCCAACCCCTTTATCTCTATAGTAGTCTATATCCTGAAATAATTCTTTCACTGGAACGTGAAACAGACATATAACACTGCTCAGATAAAAACAGCTCAAAGTGCAGGAGAGACAGATATGATTTTACAGGGCAAAAAGTGCACCCAGAGAAAGAAAACTCCTTAGACGTTCTATTTCATGAACCTGTAATTAAATGAGAATTTTGAACAAGCGTAGTCAGAGAGACTGAGAATATTCTGTAATTTGTGTTAAAATTACAAATATAAGGAGGTGGCAATTCCGAGAAAAATGTACAAGATAGTGAGTAATTAGGAAAACAGAAGACCAGTAGACCAGGTAAGGGGGACACAAACAGTTCCTTATTAATAGAACTGATTCTAAAGGTTCTCATTAGCAAATGTTTATCTAGCAAACCTGTAACTCAATTCAGATCTGCTCTTGGAAAAGGTGAGAAATTTTCATAGACAAGATGATTTACCAGGAAAGATCAGTAGTTAAAATCTGAACTATAGGTGTGTTTCTTTGAGAAGCAAATTGAATCATGCTTAACTTAATTGCTTAATATAATGTATATGATGCTTGGACTTTTGTACAGGTCATAATTTTGGATTGTTATTCTCTTAATTTACAGAGCTAAGTTACTCCTTCAGAAAATGTAAATGCTATGTATCTAACCCAGATGAAACTCAATTGAGAAATACTTTCAAACTGTATGTGAAATACCTGTACAATTCTTCTGTGTAACCTTAGCTCATTTTCCTTTGACCTGGACTGATTAGGAAAGGAAGGAATAACAGCAATGTTTCCCAAATTTGACTAATCATCAGAATCATGTGCATAAATCCTTGACTGAACCCCGAGGTCCTTTCCTGCCTATATGAGCTTCCTTGGCTCACCTTGAACATGTGCATTTTTAATATAATGTTTTAATATACCCCAGGTGCTTCTGATAATCAGCCTGGTTCCCAAAAATGAATATATGTTCTCTCTTTGGTGTCAGGAAAATTACACAGAAAATAAAGGAGAGTGAGTTAGGGTTAGAGCCGAACAGTTTTGATATTATTATGTACCTCTGTCCTCCCTATGATCTAGCAGGTTATTTATTTTACAATTAATTTGTCTCTTACCGATAATCTGACAATTTATTTATTTTACAGTTAACACTAAGTGAGCAGGTCATCTCTGAAATGATTACTTTTGGGCCTCAGATTTCTTATTATTATGAGTTTTAATCTACTGAAATCCTTGATGATTTCCAAATATACTTCTTAGAGCAGAGGAGAATTGGTCAATGGCTTTGAGGCATAAACATTACATCGTAACGTCCTTTGGAATAAGATCTATATCTTAATAAACTAGTTTTGCAAATCCTTTCATATCCAGACAACATTGTGCATCATTCCAGAGTAGTCTTTTAAAAATGAGAAGGGGTGGTCTGCTTTGTGGTTAGGGGAGTGGCCAACACTGAGGGAGTGTGATTTAAGGAGTACGGCAAACATTTTCTCTCTAGCTCAGATGTGATTGCTGTTTAGTAGCTAAAGCCTAATCCGTGAATCCTTTTTAAAATGCAAATAAATCTCTTTTCAAATATGTCCACTTCGGTGAGAATAAAGAATACCCAGAGTTTCAGTGCATGAGGTACCTGTGCAAGTGTGTGAGTGTGTGTGTGTGGGGGGGGGAGAGGGAGAGGGAGAGAGAGAGAGAGAGAGAGAGAGAGAGAGAGAGAGAGAGACAGAGAGAGAGAGAGAGAGAGAGAGAGAGAGAGAGAGAGAGACAGAGAGAGAGAGAGACAGAGAGAGAGAGAGAGAGAGAGAGAGAGAGAGAGAGACAGAGAGACAGAGAGACAGAGAGAGAGAGAATCACGATGGGGAAGGGGAAAGAAGAAAGAGGAGGTGAGCTATTATTGAGGAAGAATAAGAGAAAGAACTAAGAGGCTGGGACCCATAGTTCCCTGATTCTTCTGCTGCATTTCTTCTGCTGCATTTGATGATGGTTAAACACGAAGGTTAAGTAAGCCAAGGGACACAAGTCTAAGGGCTTGTTTGTGCCCTCTCAAAAATTATAGTTTCCAACCTCTCTTTCCCCCTCTCTAGTCAATAGTTTCTAAATTTTGTGCAGCAGGAACTGCAAAGAACAGTCATTAAGTCAAGGATTGTTTATTTAGTGCCCTCCAGGGTACCTAGAGAAAATTAATAGCACTAAACGCTAAAGGTTTGATGCTGGTTCTGAAGTACAGAACTCCTTGGCACATATTTCCAAAGGGACATTTACACCACTTTTTGATGTGTATAAAGAGAAGAAAAATATTTGACCTTCTGATTGACATCTTTAATATCTAATGCTCTTTTTTGAAGTCAGATTTATTAAGGTATAATTTACAGATTGAAAAATTCATCCTTCTTAAGAGTACAGTTTGATAAATTTGATAAATGTATGTATGCACGTTACCACCACTACAATCAAGATACAGAACAATTTCATCATGCCTAAATATTCGTGCCCCTTCATCATTAACCCCTCCTCCCACAACTAGTACTTGGCAACCACTGATCTGTATTAACTTCCTACAATATGATATCCCATAATATTATATAAATGAATAGTATGTTACCGTGTTTCCCTGAAAATAAGACGAGGTCTTATATTAATTTTTGCTCCAAAAGAGACATTAGGGCTTATGTTCAGGGAATGGCATCCTGAAAAATCATGCTAGGGCTTATTTTCAGGGAAATACGGTATGTAGCTTTTTGAGACCAGCTTCTTTCATTTCAGTGTAACACATTTGTGATTAACCCATGTTATTGTGTGAATCATAAGTTCATTTCTTAACATTGCAGAAGAATACTTCATTGTTTATCTATTTGCCATTTCAGGAATGTTAGGGTTGTTTTTAATTTGGCGTGATTATGAATGAACTATTTTAAGCTTTTCAACTTTCTTTAATTAGTTTTTGCATGCTATACCTTTCCAACTTTGTAACTTTTAACCTTTCTATTCTTTATATTTAATGTAAGTTTCTTGTAGGCAGTGTAGAGTTTTAAGTCTACCATAATAATCTATTTTTTTTTAACTGGCATTGCTAGACAATTTGCATGTAATATAATGATTTATATATTTGCATTTAAATCAGCCATCTTGCTAGTTGTTTTCTGTATATTTCTGTATGTTTTATATTTATTTTCTTCTTTTCTGCCCTGTTTGTATTAATTATCTATTTTCTATGATTGCATTTTTATCCTTTATTGCTTTATTAGTTATACCTCTTTTAATGTTGAGGTCATTTGTAATATATATCTTTAACATCACAATCTACCTTCAGAAATATGATACCATTGACATAGATTGTAAGAACACCATAAAGTTATATTCCAATTGCCCTCATTGTAGCATTTGTGCTATTCTTGTCATGTATTATACTCACATATTTTATGGAACTCACAATGTATTGTCACAGTTTTTAGCTTTGGACAATTATCTTTTAAAATAATTAAAATAAGGGGAAAAAAGTGTTTTATTTTTACCCTTATTTTTTATCCTTTCCAGTCCTCTGCTTTCCTTTGTGTAGCTCTAAATTTTTATATTTTGTGAGAAGAACTTCCTTGAATAGTTCTTGTAGTGCATGTTTATTGGCAGTGAATTATTTCTGCTTTTATTTGTTATTTCACTGTCATTTTTCATCTCTCTACCAGTGAATCCAATTATTTTTATTTATTGAGAAATGATAATTGAGCATTTGTCACTCTCTAAGCCCTATTATTTTATATATACATATATATATTCATATGTAGATATATGTATATATATTCATATGTAGATATAGACAAATATGTACAATCATATATATATAAAATCATACATATATACATTCTAATAAATAAGTCAAGCAACTTGGGGCTTAGTGATACACATTAAGCAGAGAAACAATTGTAATGACATGTGATAACTTCTCTGATAAGGTACGTAATTAGTGTTACTTGAATACAGAGGAAATACACTTATTCCAGTCCTGGTAAGGAAGACTTTTTTTTTGTTTGTTTTAGAAAGTAACATATTAGTCAATACCTATAGGCTAAATAATAAGTACAGTGACCAGAGACACTTAAACAATTAGTGAAAGGTACTAGTATATTTTAATTAGTTAAAAAAATTAGGGGATACTATTTTCCAGGGGGCTAGGATTAGAATTTCTTAAGGAAATATGAAGCTTTTGAACTGACTAAATTTTTGGTAACTTCTCTATATATTACAGTAGAATTCTAGTATGTACTATTGTATTTCACTTCAAGCAAATGGGATAAATATTTGCTTTCCAAAGTGATTTTTTGAAAAATGAATCGGGCTTTTAAAATTGTTTATTGTCAACCATAGAATTTCTATGAAGTTATCAAGAATATATTTATTGCATTGATTATGTGGTATATTTTTAATATGGTTTAGAACAAATTTTATACAATGCAACATTGCTTGCTTGTTCCTCTTTAGTAAAGAAACTAATATTGCATTCTCTCCTCTTTTCCCTGAATATCATCTATAAAATGACAATTGTCAAATCTTTATGGGTTTCTAACTAATAAACAATTGATAACCTGATACTTCATTTGAAGTTTGAGCTAGATATAACAATTATTTTCACTCATGAGTGTGACAGGGAGATGAGAATAGAAGGAAGAGCTCAGTTTTTCCCCAGTACCAGTCTCTTCTCACTCCAACATATTAGATTTACAAAATCTAATGTCCTACTTTTCCTATGCAAACACCCAGGTGCCACATAGTTCTGATCTGCTATTACTCCTAAGAGCAATATTTCCTTGACAATTGGAGATACTGGGTAACTTCATGATCCAATGTCATAGTTTAGTGGCATACTTGTTTTCCCTTCCTTCCTTCCTTCCTTCGTTTCTTCCTTCCTTCCTTCCATCCTTCCTTCCTTCCTCCTTCCTTCCTTCTTTCCTTTCTTTTACTTTTTTTTTCATTATGTGCATAATACCAACATGGGCCAGCGAGCTGTGTTTTACACAACTAGACTGAGAAACAATGGCTTGAACCGGAGTGGTGGGAGGAGAGGTGGAAGAAGAGGGAAAAAAAAAACAAACGAAAGAAATAAAAGAACACTTAGAACCAAATGTTAAAGTTTTCACGTATCACAGAAAGGTTATACATAAAGCACATGACTTGCAACTTTTAAATAAAGAAATAGTCACAAAGTTAAAATCTTGATTAAAGTGAGTAAAACTTAATCTGAAGAATTTCAGCAGCTAAGGAGAAGTTGAGAAAGAAGACGAAATCTGTCACTTGCTTAGGATAGTGGTTGTCAAATTTGGCTGCACATTAGAATCACCAGAGGAGCTTTTAAACATATCCAAATATCCAGGTTGCACCCCATACCAATTAAATCAGAATATCTGGGGTTTAGAGTCAAGCATCAGTATTTTTAAAGATCCTCAGGTCATTACTATATGCAGGCACATTTGGAATCCAGTGGCCTAGACCAACATCTACTTCACTTTATTTCCTTAAATTTCCTCAGGTTCCTTAGGTCCTTAGGTTTATTTCCATAAAATTTCCTTAGGTTCACTTTATGTAGCTAAACTTTGCAGTTAAAAAAAGAAGCAGAGACGCTATTTTTCTTTTTAAAACTGCTCACGAATGCTGTCGTTCCCACCAGGAACTAGAATGCCTAATGGAATTTTAGAAGCATACAGAAAATTTCCATGTTGTGTTTTCTCTTATATTGTAAAAATACCTATGCTATCTTGTCTATCATCATATATTTTATAATAAGACATGACTGATGACTCACTATTATGTGCTGAAAATCAGAGATGACTAATGCATACAAAGAAATGTACAAAAGGCACATTGCCCAGAATGCCTAAGCCACAAGAAAATATTATCGTGAATTCCCCCACTTTGTTCTATAGATTGGTTGGGACAATGATCTTACCATTATTTTTATGAAACAGGAAAGTGAGATGTAAGTAACTGAAGCTAGAATATAGGTTTATTGATTTTCACTCCAAGATTGCATCTATTGTCCCTGTACTACCTGATAGATCAAGCCAAAGCGGAATGTTTACATGATTAAAGCTAGATGTCAGAAATGCTATTTTTAGATAAACAGTAGCAAGTTAAAAATTTTGCTTTGAAATCAATATATTTACCTTAAAGGTATCATATTTCTAAAGAAAGCTGGAGATTAAAGTAAGATCTGTAAGGCGGCAACGCTTAAAATAAGGGCTAAGGAAGAAAGATTATCATTCCTGGGGTAATTCTAGGTATATTGTCTTAGTAATTCTGGGCTGCTATAACGAAGTACCATGGACTGGGTGGCTTATAAATAACAGAAATCAATTTCTCACAGTTCTGGAGGCTGAATCTGAGATCAGCGTGCCAGCATGGTCAAATTGTGGTGACAACCCTCTCTGGGCTGCAGACAACAGACTTCGTTTTGTACCCTCACATGGTAGAAAGAGCAAGCTAGCTCTATGGCCTCTTCTTATAAGGGCATTTGTCTCACTCAAGAGCATGACACACTCATGACCTAATTACCTCCTAAAAGCCTCACCTTCAAATACCATCACATTGGGGATTGAATTTCAACATATGACTTTTGAGGGGATACAAACATAAAGTCTATAATGTATTAATCCACATACAAATCAAGAAGTACTTATTGCACACCTATAGTGTCCTTATTATTTAGTAGGCCCCATGGTGTAAAATTTGATATATATTGCTGAGAAAAAGACAGCACTTGCTATAAAATCATTTTATAGAGTAATATAGTGTGTAATTGTTTGGTGATGTTAATGAGAGAAACTTGATCTTGTCCAATCATAGTGTGAGAAGGGTCACTTCTCTTTTATTATCCCTCCTGAATACTACACAAAAATATGTTAAGCTCGTTCTTCAAAAGATATACATCAAAAGGGTCTGAAGAAGAGATTAATACAAGAAACTTTAAGAAGGTTTTGCTATGTCTAAGTGGAAGGGAAGGCTGTGGAGAAAAAGAGAGCTCCTCAAACAACAGACCAATAAAGTACCCGATATAAAATCCATTCGTGTTCATCTAAATTATTCCTCATGTTATAACATACAATGAATAGGGACAACAAACAAACAAAACCCCAAAACTGTATGTCACAATGTCTTTTTAATTAACAAATTCCTCCATCAGTTGCTCCTCCACCAGACTGTGAGTTCCTTGTGGATAGGCACATTGAATTTCAATTCCTCTGCACAATACAGAGACCTGCATATTAAACGTTTGTTAATTGTAGAACTTACTTTAAATTAAGAAAAAAAGACACAGCTAACATACTAAATCATGAAAAACTGAAAAATTTTTCTCTAAGATCAAGAATAAGACAAGGAGGCCCATTGCTATCACTTTTTAAAAACATGGTATTGAAAGTCCTATTCAGACTAATTAGGGAAGACAAAGAAATAAAAACCATCTAAATTAGAAAGGAAAAAGTAAAATTATCTTTTTGCAGATGACATGATCCTCTGTATATAGAAAATCCTAAAGACTCCACCAAAAAAAACACACAAAAAACCCTGGTAGAACTAATCAATGAACTTAGTAAAGTTTCAAGATATAAAATCAATATACAAAAATCAGTCTTGTTTCTATACACAAACAATGAACTATCCAATAAGGAAATTAAGAAAACAATGTCACTTACAATAGCATTAAAAACAATAAAATAGGAATGAACTTAACCAAGGAGGTGAAAGGCTTGAATACTGAAAACTACAAAGCATTGATAAAAGGAATTTAAAAAGACACAAATAAGAGGAAATATAGCTCATGTGCATGAATCTAAAGACTCACGATGACCTACAGATTCAATGCTGTCCCTATTTTTGAAAACTGAAATAGAAAAACAATCCTAAAATTCATATGGAGATTCAGAAGAAGCAGACTACCTTATTTTTCGAGAAAGAAGAACAAATCTGGAGTTGTCACCTTTCTTGATTTCAAAATGTAATACAAAGCTGCAGTAATTAAAATAGTATGGTCCTGGCATAAGGACAGACATATAAAACAATGGAACAGAATAGAGAGCTCAGAAATAAATGTGTGCATCTACAATCAATTGCTCTTTGACAAGGAAACCAACTACACACAATGGGGAAAGGATAGTCTCTTTAATAAATGCTATTGGGAAAACTGGATATCCACATACAGAAGAATGAAATTGAACCCTTATCTCACATCATATACAAAACTCAACTTGAAACAGATTTTAAAAATTAAATGTAAGATCTGAAACTGTAAAACTACTGGAAGAAAATATAGAGAACTTCTTGACATCAATCTTGACAATGATTCTTTGGATATGACATCAAAAGCACAGCAGAAAAAGCAAAAATAGTGAAGTGAAACTACATTAAACTACAAATCTTCTGAACAACAAAGGAAACAATCAACAGAATTAAAAGGCAACCTACAAAATGGAGGAAACTATTTACAAACCATTTAACTGCTAAGGGGTTAATATACAAATTATATTTGTGAAAAAAACTTAATAGCAAGAAAAACCTAATAACCTAATTAAAAAATGGGTAAAGACTTGAATAGGCATTTCTCTAAAGAAGACCTCAGGTGGATGAGAAGGTGCTTAACATCACTAACCACCAGGGAAATGCAATCAAAACTAGGAAGAGGTAGCACTTCACAATCGTTAGAACGTCTATTATCAAAAAGATAAGAGATAGCAAGCGTTGGTGAAGACGTAGAGAAATAGGAGCCTTCTACACTGTTAATGGGAATGTAAAATGGTACAGCAATGATGGAAAATAGTATGAAGGTTCCAGTAAAAATTAAAAAAAAAATTACCATCTGATTCAGCAATCCCACTTTTGGGTATATATATCCAAAAAGATATGAAATCAGGATCTTGAAGCGATCCTTGAAGAGATCTTGAAGAGGTATCTGCCCTTCCATCTTCATTGCAGCATTATTCACAATAGCCAAGATATGGGAACAATCTAAATGCCTATAGACAGATAAATGGATAAAGAAGATGTGGTATATACAGACCATGGAATATTATTCAGTCTTCTAAAAGAGGGAAATCCTACCATTTGCAACAAAAAGATTGAACCTGGAGGATATTATGCTAAATAAAATAAGCTATTCATAGATAAACAAATACTGCATGATTCTATTTATATGAGACATCAAAAATAGTTAAACCCACAGAAGCAGAGAAAAGGATAGTGTTTGGCCAGGGGGCAAGGGGAGAGGAAATGGGAAGTTGTACTCTATGGATATAAAATTTCAGTTATGCAAGATGAATAAATTCTAGAGATCTGCTGTACAACATAGTGCGTAGAGTTAATAATACATTATTGTGCACTTATAATTTTATTAATAGGTCAGAACTTATGTTAAATATTCTTACTAAAAGAGAAAATATAAAAAAAAAAAAAGGAAGGAAAAAGAAAGAAAGAAAACCCCACAAAGGGACACCAGGAAACTTCTGGAGGTGATGGATATGTTTATTACCTTGATTGTGGTAATGGTTTTATAGGTATATGCATACGTCCAAACTCATCAAACTATGTACATTAAACGTGCAGTGTTTTTTTTTTGTTTGTTTGTTTGTGGTTTTTTTTTTTTTTTGTATATCAACCATACCTCAATGAAGCTGTCAAAATATTTAGGAGAAAAAACAATGAAGCATCACTTAAGTTGTTTTTGGTTCACCCATTTTATTCCACGTTAAAAAATTTTCTCTCTTCCAATAGCAATTACTGAGAACGTTGAGTTCGGGTTGGGTAGAACAAACTGAAGTTTTAAATTCTTCATCCTGATATAGAAGTTTAAATCCTTTCACTCATCATTTAGATACGTTGTGTACATACATCTTATATTAACTTACTTTAGTAAATAATGCACTGAAAATTCACTATGACATAAAGTGAATTCTGTAACACAGGGAAGCACACTTTTGCTATGTAAAGTAGGCCTCTAATGTACTCCTAGAGTAACACCAAATGTGAAATGAGGCAGCATATTTTTTTCTATTGTAAATGCAATTAATTTTTTGCTTGTCTACTTGAGAAAACCTTTAAATGTATGTTTTTAGCTCTGCGTTTTTGTATTCTTAGAATGTACAAATTCTGGGTCTTAAATAAAAAAACATGGTTCCCTTAGTTTTGCTAACCTTCCGTAATAGATCACTGGCTTTCCCTTCTGTAGTTGCAGTGGAAGGGCATCGTACAGTGACACACACCATTGGATTTTTTAATTAAAATGGAAAAATTAATCCTTTAGTGAATTTACTTTAAGGCTTGAAGAAAGTCCAGTATGCTCAAAGAAAGTTTAAAGGTAGCAGAACTTCCTTTCACATGGTGCTTAATAGACAATTCCTAAATATGGACCAAAAATAGAGTGTATCTAGGTGTAAAATTACATATTTGTATCTGCATTCTTTAATATTACTGACTAGAATGCAACTAACATTTATTCTGTGTCGGGAACTGTATCATTTCATTAACCATAGAGCAAAAATTATTCAGGGTGGGCTAAAGTGACCAAGTTATAGAACAAAAGTTGATTTAAACATAGATTATTTGGTATTGATTTTTATTATTTTCCTTGTACCTGTTTTAAGTGTACATTCCTGTAACCTCCACCATAATCAAAATACTACAAATTTATATTATCCCCCAAAAGTTTCTTCATGTCCATTTATAGAAAACTTCCCTCCAAACTCAAGACCAGGCAACTACTGATTGATTTCTGGTTTCCCAGAAGACCGAAGCTACAGGAAATATGTTCTCTTGTTTTGCCTGTTTTTAAATTTAAGATAAATAAAATTGTACAGTATGTTTTCTTTTGAGTCCGGCTTCTCTGTCAGCATAGTGTTTTGAGATTCTATAGTTGTGTCATTAGTTTGCTCATTTTTATTGCTGAGTAATATTCCGTGTAGGGCATACCGTGGTTTCTTCCTCTATTCACCTGTCAATGGGCATTAGGTTGTTTTACAGTATTGGCTACAATAAGTAAGCTGCTGTGTACTATTTATGCACAAATATTTGTGTGGGCAGGTGTTTTTCATTTCTATTGCTGGGATACCGTAGAGTGGAATGACTGGCTGGTACAGGAAGTATATGCTTAATTTTGAAGTCTATGCTTAAAGTTTTTCAAAGTGGTTGTACCATTTTATATTTCCAGCAGCAAGACATGCAAGCTACAGCTGCTCTGCATTCTCAGCAAAAGTTGGGAGAGTCTTTTCAGTTCTCAACTGTGCAAGTGGATCTCATTTAACTTATTGTGTTTCCCCAAAAATAAGACCTAACCAGACAATCAGCTCTAATGCATCTTTTGGAGCAAAAATTAACATAAGACCCGGTCTTATTTTACTATAAGACTATAAGATCGGGTCTTATATAATATAATATGGTATAAGACTGGGTCTTATATTAATTTTTGCTCCAAAAGACGCATTAGGGCTTATGTTCAGGGCATGTCTTATTTTTTCATGTACAACAGTCCACATTTATTCAAATACAGTTATGTCATCTTCTTTTGGAACATTGTCATAATGTACTAGATGCGTCCATCTGGCTGACAATCTTAACTGGGGCTTTTTTTTGACTGAACATTGTATATTTAACATTCATTTCCCTGATCTAATGATATTGAGCATCTTTTTATGTACTTTTTGGTCATTTATATATCCACTCTTGTGAAATGTACATTCAAATTTTGCCAAATTATACTATGTTGTTTCTCATATTGATGAATTATAAGAGCTTTTTAATATATTCTGGATACAAGCTCTTTGCTAAATGTATGTACTGAGAACTGAATTATCCTCTAGATTGTGGATTGTTTTTATTTTTATTTTTCATTTTGGTGATGGCTTTCAAAGATCACAATGTTTTAATTTTGATGAAATGTGATTTTTCACTTTTAATGATTGTGTTTCTTTCAATTCCAAGAAGTCACTGTCTAACCCAAGTTTTTCTTCTGTGTTCTGGGGGCTGGGATCCATGTCAATTTAATTTCTGTATATAGTGTGAAGTAGAGTTAGATTCCTCTTTTCCCAAAATGGGTGTTTAATTTTTCCACCATAGTTTGTTGAGAAGACTATTCGTTCTCCATTGATTTACCTTGGAACCTTTGTTGAAAATCAATTTATTGCATATGTGAGTTCAAGTTTGGACTTTCTGTTCTGTTCCATTGATCTCCCTAACTATCCTCATACCAATAACACACTCTCTTGATTATTATACTTAGGTTATTTCCATTGTTTATTTAACATGAAAAAGTAAATTTTTCTATTTCTTATTATATTCCATTATACTCCATTCCTCACCTTATCAAATGCTCAGAAAAACCTGCTAGAAATTTGGGATTACATTAAATCCACATATCAATTAAGGGCAAATTGGTATCTTAATATTATCATGTTTTCTAATGTATTTTAATTTTTTTGATACTTTGGTAAAGTGTATTTTTTATTTTATTCTCTACCTTTTTGTTATTGGAATGCTGAAATAAATTTAAGTTTTAGGTTCTGCTCTTGTAACTTGTAACCTTGTGAAAATCACTTACTGGTTGTAGTAGCTCTTTTGTAGATTCCTCAGGATTTTCTATATACATGATGATGTGAACTGTGAGGGAAAAGATTTTACATCTTTCTTCCAATCTTCATGACCTTTATTTCTTTTTATTGACTTAGTGCACTGTCTAGGACTTCTATTGCAATGTGTAGTAGAAGTGTTGAGAGTGAATATCCTTTTTACTTTTTCCT